>NW_020897739.1:677106-878118 GCF_003984885.1 Neopelma chrysocephalum | reverse complement strand
GCCGGGGGCTAAAATTGCATACGGTCGAGGATTCCTTCCAGATCGATGGCGCCAGGACCGGGAGTCCCGGCTGCGCGCGTAGAGCCGGTCGCGGCACACCAGGGACAGGCGGGAGCCGGAGGGTCAGGCCCCTCCTTCTGCTACACTGGGAACCAACAGCAATTAACTTGGACAATATTTACACATCTCGCTTTGCAATTACTCTGTGTTTAGGAATTATTTGCTAGCTGATAATTTCTGTAAATATTTATTTGTAGAGACAGTGATTTGGCCATCCATTAGGGAATAAAATAGATTTCCTTTTCCCCGTTTGGGCAGCCACTGTTAAAAAGATAATGGTGCCTCTCTTCAGAGATGGAATCACAGAACGGTTTGGGTGGAAAGGGACTTTAAAGACCATCCAGTTCTACCTCCTGCCATGGGCAGGGACACCTTCCACTATCCCAGGTTGCTCCAAGCCCCATCCAACCTGGCCTTGAGCACTTCCAGGGATGAGACATAGAGGGAATAACAGAGGCAGCTGCTTCCCTGGTTTACGAGAAGTCTCAGCCCTGGGGCTGCTCAGGCCTTGTTCCATCTGCTCAGTTCAGATGAGACAGGGCCCTCCAATTCCCAGGTTCACCACGCTGTTCCCAATTCTCTCCGAGACAGGGTAGAAGGGAAAAGCCTAACTTGGAATCATTTGTCCTCTCCTGGTATCTCCAACAGAGACATCAAGAATTTGGTCCTGAGCTGGTGGTGAGTGTCCTTGGCTCGCTCAGATGGAAGGCCCCTGATTAATGAGATGACACTTGGAAGTACAGGAATTTTTGATTACCCTGAGCTGTCACCAAGGATTCCCCCCCAGGAGACGCAGCCCGGGAGGGGTGCTGGGTGCTCCCTGAGCTGCTCCCAGCACTCCTGCAGGTCTCCACCAGGCTTTTGCCATGGGAAGGGATGTTTGCCATGAGGGCAGCCCTGCTCCCACCTCCCCTGTTTGTTCCAGACGGATCCATTGGCAGGATTTCACTACAACCCCCCCCCCCCCGTGGGCTCTGACAGGTAACACTCCATGAAGTGAAAGCAGTAGGAAGCCCTCCCAGCGCCTGGAGCTCTTGTTCTCCCTGCATTTCCCATTTTCCAGGCACGCTGAGCCGTGGCAGCCCTTTGCAGTCAGGCAGACTGTCAGCTTCCCACCACTGCTCCGTCAGCTGCCCCCGGGGAATCGGGAATGGGACGGAAAGCGCAGCTTTCACCAGCCAGCACCGGCACCGCCCTCCTCCCGCCTGACAGCAAATCCCCAGACCCTCCAGGAGGGTTTATTATCCATGTCGCCAGTGTCCCTGCTCTGCAGGCAGTGACTCAGGGAGCAGGATGGATGTGGGAGCCGGGCTGGGAACACACAGGTCAGCGCACGGGGCACGTCCGGCCTCGTTCACGCACAAGTTCTGACTCGTGGTTTTGGCCACTTAATTTCTCTGCCAATAAAGCCACTGACTGAACTCACCCTCCAGGTGTCAATCCCGACTGCCAGTCACCTGCTCCATAGGATAAATCCCGGCAGTGACAATGCTATGGGCTTCGTGTCCAGGTTGGATGGGGCTTGGAGCAACCTGGGCTAGTGGGAGCTGTCCCTGCCCATGGCAGAGGGGCTGGAACTGGCTGAACTTCAAGATCCCCTCCAACCCAGGCCATTCCAGGATTCTATGATCCTACAAGAACAACCATTTAGACCCTATTCTATGAAGAACTACAGGCATGTAAATATTCCCTATGAAGGCACACACCTCCTGATATTTTTGCCTATACTCCCTAAAAACACCAGGCAAACTGCCCCAGGCAGACTGTGAAGCCACACTCGTGCTGCAGGGATAGTCACGGAGCAGCTGTGGTGCAAAAGCACCAGGAAAAACAGCTACGATATCTGAAATTCCCAGGATAGTCATGGAGAGGCTGTGGAATGTGCTAAAGCACCAGGAAAACAGCTACGATATCCGAAATTCCCGTCGTCTCCGGAGACCTGCCGAACGGCTCCGGCTCGCAGTTCCAGGCTCATCCATTGTGAAGACCTCGCCCACAAGGGAGCACCTGTGGCAGATAAAAATCTATCTGACAGCCTTTTCTTTTTGGAGAGCGCCATCCATCCCGAAGGAACGAACCTTTTCCTTCTAATCCATCTGGGCCGTCTCCAAGGGGTGGTGGAACACTTTGTAAAAGGGGGACGTGACCAAAACCACCCTCCAGGCTGAAACTTTGCCATTCCCTCAGCCACTGACACCCCGGGCTCCCCCCGTCCTCAGGCAGCACCAAATCTCTGCTTGAAGTCTGGATTTAGTTATACATGTCAAGTGTCTTTCCCAGTGTGTTTTTCTCAGGAGAAGAGGGGTTGGAATCGAGCATTCTTCGTTAGAATCGGGAATTTTGACAAAATACTTTTCTCCGAGCCTTTGGCCAGTGAAATGATTTAAAGTTTCAGCCAAGCAGGGCAATAAGGGCCTTTTCCCAGCTCAGAGGAATGGCCAGCACAGCCTCTCTGCATTGCTGTTTATGATACACCTCATTTGCTTTAATATAAAGCCAATGCCAAGCCGAAGTTGAAAGTCTGTGAAAGTCACATTTTCCTCCACAGGGGAAGAAAATTTGGATGCCTGGGATATTTTCTGCCCACTCACACCCGCTCAGGTGTCCCCCCAGCCACACTTGTGGCTCCTCTTGGACATCCCCTTGTCATCCTGTGTGCCGTTTGGATAACACCTGGATTCCCCAAAGGCTTTCCTGCAGCCACACCAGCTCCTGCACTCTCTAAGCTCCTTCCTAGAGCTTTTCCATGTTTTTTTTGTCTGTATCACAGGGGATTTCTTACCTCTTCGGGCATCTTCATTACCTGAACGTGCCCACAGCAGTGGGACCCAAAGCAATGCAAGGCCACACGACGAGGCTGCAAAACCCTGTGCTTAATTTCACAGTCCAGTTCCTCAGCCTGGAAGGCAGAACTGTGCCTCTCCTGCATCCTCCAGCCTCACACTGTTCAGCAATTTATACTCATCAACCACCTGGCACACGTTTTTACGGATTCAACTTCCAGCCTGGAGCCTAATAAAACATCGACAGGCAATGCAAAATTTACTAAGAGTTCTGCAAAGAAGCCCCTCTCTGGCTGCAGGTCACAAACATTTTGTACCTGTGGTGTAATACACACATCTCACAATATCCTGCACTGATATGGTTCGTACAGGGGTTAAATGGAAATAAGAATTTGGAATGAAACCCCTTCACTTCTCTGATGGTCTGATTCACCTGTGGTGCTGCTTAAGCTGTAAAACCTGGAGGGCCTTCCCTCCTCATTGTGCATTGAAGCGCATCCAGAACCTCAGAAGGATCATTCCCAGGTCCTTCGTAAGGAGCAAGGTCCAGGCAAGCTCAGAATTCCTGTTCAACCTTTCGGTGCCCACTCACCTTTTCATTCCTTTTTGAAAATATTGCAGAATTCGTTTGAGTTGAAGATGGATGTCTCAGAAAAAAGCAATTCAACGGTGCCACTGATGCTTTGAACGACCTTCAAAGTTGCCTCGAGGAGTGTTTTAATTTATCAGGAACGACACGTTACTTGTGATATTTGGTGAATCATTTGCACCTTTCCTGAGCTAGGACAGAGGAAAGGAACACACTGAAGTCTTGAGCTGCCACCTGTCCCTCAGCATTCAGTACCTACGTAATTTACTCCACACAATCTCTGTTCATCTTGCAAGGGAAATGTATTCCTTCCCCACCCAGGAAGATGAGGAATTTCTCAGTTGGAAAAATAGGGTTTTAAAAGCACGCACACCTTTGAGAGGGAGGATGCAACAGAATAAAGGAGGGGTAAGACATAACCTTGTATGCCTTCTAAACTTGCACACCTTGCAATCAGCTCTGCCTCAGGTCACTGCTCTTTGCCAAGGCTGAGATGAGAAAAACTGGTAGTTTGGGGTTATGTGTGCACACATGGATGTTATTCCCCCACTCGAAATAAACCTCTGCCTGCACACCCTGGCTCTAATTCTATATCTCGTTCCCTTGCCGTCACCGACTCCTCTCCCAGCCGCATTTTCATCCAGATTCCCCCCTTCGGTCGGATTCGAAGATGACAGCGCCGCAGAGCAGCAGCGGCTCTGGGGAACGAGGCCCCCGGCCCGGGCACAACGCACGGGCTGCAATTCCATCCCCGGGACGGGGCTGCTCCCGCCTCAATCGCGCCTTTGTTGCCTCCGGGGCATCAACACCCGCGGCCCCTGAATCGCCGCCTTGTCTCCGGTGACAGACGGCGCTCAGTGGCACCCCGGACCTCCCGGGGGATCCGCGGGGCGCTGCGGGGAGAAGCCAGGGCAGGGCTGGGCTGGGGGAGAATTCCTGCGGAGCTGGAGCCGGTGGACAGGGCAGGACAGCGGTGGCTGTCACAAGGTGCCACGGGCGGGTTATCTGGGATGAAGCAGGCTGGAAACAGGAATGGCCCCTTTTGATGCTTCAGTGATTCACCCCCTCTGTCCTGGAAGTTCCTCCTGAGCGGTGACTGCTCAGGAGCGAGGCTGTGCCCGGGTTACATCCAAGGGAAAAAGGACTGTTTGCTCCTTGGAGACACAGCACCATCCCAGAAAACAGCCAGAGCCGGGAACAAACAAACCCGTTAGGATTTGCCAGGGACATTCCCTGTAAAAAACAAGTCATTCCACATTGTCCTAAGGAAAAATGAATAGCATCCCTATCTTCCCCCAGTCTTCAGCTCCACAGCCGGGCATATTAATGGCTGTGGCCTTTGCCTTCTGCTTCCAGAGACTTGCACAGCCCAGGCCATGTAAACATGGCAAATTAGTGGGAAAACACATCTCCTAAACCACAGGGATCCTGTGGGAGAAAGGTAACACGTGGAGGACTCCACTGGATTCATTATAGAGATCATCAGGGGCAAGGAAAAGGACACTGCAGAAGGGCTCAAATCCCAACTGAATTTTCTACTAATAATATAAAGATAACATAACATCCAATAAAACCTCTTCCCAGGGAGGCAGCTCCAGCTCTCTAGGAGGTACCAACAGTGTCTGCTTCCCTTCTTTAGTTGTTTTCCGTTTTGGGGGGATATTTGTTTGTTGCTGGGGGTTTTTGAAGGTCATACGGCCCCGAGAGGCAGCAGAGAAAACACTTTTTCCCAGGGAGCGGGATGCTCCTTCCCGGCTCCCAGCCGAGATCCGACGCCAGGTGGCAGCGCAGCCCCGGCCATGGAGCGCGGCGGGAGCGGGGGATTGGAAAAAAAAGAGGAGGAAAGACGAAGGAGAAAAAAAGCAGCGGGTCTCTGACAGGCTCCCTGCAGGGAAAGCAGCGCTGCGGCGGGAATAGCCCCCGTGGGGCGATGCCGCTTCCAGACCCGGAAAAAGCAGCTCCAGGGACCGGGCTGGCACCGAGGACATGGATGCCTGGACACTCGCACAGATGCAGACACACGGACAGGGATGCACACATTTGTTACTCCTCCTCCTCAACCCCTCAAAATAAATAATCATCTTATTTCTAATGAGAAACACAAATCAACATTAAGTTCCCAAAATTGCCATAAGCTGCGGTTTTGGGATTCCAAGGAAAAGCCACAGGCTTATACTGAGAAGGTTTTGTCTAAGTTTAGGCCTTTTAAAATGCCCTTTAAAAGCAAAATAGCACCATTTTCTGAGGAAAGCCATCCTTTGAAACAGTTAGAGAGAAGCCCAGAAATGCCCAGAATTGAAGTGGAAAGGGATTTCCAGCCAGGATGTGAGGCAGGAGGGGCTGCCTACATGTTTATCAAGCTCCAGGGCAAAAGCAAGAAGCATTTTCCTCCTGTAACCCCATTTAAACAACGGCTCTGGTCCCCCATGATGAAATGAGAAAATTCCCAACCTAAATCATAGAACGAATCACGGAATTACTGAACAGTTTGGGTGGGAAGAGACCATAAAGACCATCTAGTTCCAAGGCCCTGCCATGGGCAAGGACACCTTCCACTCGTCCAGGTTGCTCCAAGCCCAGTCCAACCTGGCCTTGGACACTTCCCTGTTCTCCTGACAACTTGTGCCCATGTGGTTTTGTCTCACAGAATAATCCTTTGCCTAAAACACCTTTCCCAAGGCCTTCTCCCCATTCTGTTGCTGTGCAATCTTTGCTCCTCCCGGCCTTTGTCTGCACTGAACGAGCTGGGAATTGGCCTCTCCTTCCCTGAAAACGATCCCCTCCAGTATCAACAAGCCAAGGAGCAGCACTCCAAGGACTGAGCACTGCACAGGCTGCCCACAGCGGGGCTGTGGAGTCTCCTTCCCTGGAGACAGCCAAGGTCATCCGGACACAATCCTGAGTAACACGCTCAGGGGAGGTGAGGGTGAACTCCTGCCCAGCAGAGATTTTTCTGGGAAGTGGTTGTGTCTCCGTGTTTCTCACGAAGCGAGGCCAAGCATTAGGAGAAAAATGCAAGCAGAGGCAGTGAGGGCAGAGGTGCTTCAGCAGGTGTAGGAATATCGGTATTTAGCTCAATGGAACTTCACAAAAATGGAGACAAGGAATGTACCGGTTGGCTTTGCGCGACCGGTACCTGGAAATGGATAATGATCTCCAAGCACAGCACCCGACATACCTTTCCATGGTCCTGCACTTGGCAGGGACTGCACGGGGTGTTCTCACAGACCTCCCAGCCTGAGAACTCATTGTTCGGTGCCGGGAAGTTCCTGAACCGCGCGGACACGGGAGGCCGGAGGAACTCTTATCTCTTGGCTCCCAAATTGTGAATGGACACTGAAGGAGCACCTACAACCTGGCCTTCGTTTCACGAGGATCACGGCGATACGGGTAACTCAGCCTCGAATACAGTTGAGAAACAAGGAGTTTACAGGCTCAGGGCTTGGAAAAATCCATCTCAAGAGAGTGGCCGAGATTCTGCGTTCCCTAAATCCCTTCAGCCCGACTGGGAACATCTGAACCTGGCCCGAGCAGCTGGGCAGCCCCTGGCCACCCACACAGCAGCACTGCCAACGCACCAGAGGTGTGCCCTCCCCATGGGAGACCACACAGGGGCACTTGGTGTGGCCTCCGTTGCACAACCGGAGGTGCCCAGCTTTCCCAACCCTCCCTCCCACACCCGGGAAAGCAGGACTGCCCGGAAACTCTCCCAAAGAACACACCTGGTGAAACGGTTTGGGTCTATGCCCAAAGGAGAGACAGGTTCCATCCAGAAGATCCACAGCCTTCCCTCTTACTCCTGAGAACGAGGGAGCCTCAGCTGCCTCCTGCCACCACCAGTGTGACCTGAGAAGAACCTCGCTGGAGGCCTGGGAATGCCAGGGGCTGACGGCAGGAGCCACCCATGGCCCTTCCCCATCCAAAGGACCCCAGAACGTGGTGGAAGAAGGAGAACCTTGGTGTCTCATCTGCACAGAGATTCTCCTGCTTTTCTCAGCACCCTGCAAACCAAGAACGGGATTATTTCCTGAGGATTACAGAGTGATCTAAGAAACCAGTGGCAAGTTGGTTTCAGGTCCAGGAATAACATGTCCTAGAGAAAGTTGCTTTTATATGATTTGTTCAGTGACAATTTGTTCATTATTTCTTGAAGGCTGTTTTACCTATGACACTACTTGAACCTTCTTAACTAAAAGCTTTTTTTTTTTTATTTATTTATCCACACACACCTAATTTTCTACAGCAATCCCATCAGGGTCCCAGGCAGAGGCTGGAAAGTTTCCCACTGTTGGCTTGAAGTGCTCTCCCCTTAACATCCAATAAATACATACTTAAAAAAAAAAAAGAAAACATAAAGAAAAAAAATTAAGGGAACTGATGAGACTTTCAGGTGCCACACACAGATATGATCTCATTTGCCTTTTTGGGAAAAACATGGAGTCATAGAGTCCCTGCCCCTCATTAAGTGTCATTCCTTACCCATTCCTTTCTCCACTGCTCCATCTGCAAGGAGGCCTTAAAAAAGAATGGATAGAACTCCTGCACCTGAGTAATGAGATCCAGGGGAAAAAACTGTTCCCTTTGCTGCACCCCACAATCAATCACACTCCAATTTCGTATCGTTTCATCTACGAAAAACAAACCACGACATTTTTTTCCCCCCAGTAAAAGCAGTGCAGATTTTAATTCATGCATCTTCTTGTCACGCTTTTTTTCAGCGTCACCGAGAGACCCAACACTGCACCTTCTCCCAGGCCACCAGACAGGAGGTGCTGAGCCAAGAACAACAGAAAGGAACAGCCAGATAAATATTTCTTTCATCAGGAAGCTCATGTGTGAGCTCACAGTGCTGACAGGTCTTATCTGCAGTGAAATCAAAGGACCAAACTTGGATCTCGGCTTGGAAACATTCCCTGGGGCGGGTCCACCTCCACCTGAAAGCTGAGAGAGCCCAGCAGGACATCTGGGGTGTGCAGGAACAACCCAAACCTTCCCTACAAGCATTGGGGTGGAGCTATGGGGTGGTTATGGTGTCCCCAGGCAAGTTATCCAGCAAAGGAGCATCAGGAGGGTGGGTAAACGCCAAGGGGGCTTTGGGAATGTGGCAAATCAACACTTGGCATCCACAAGAACTGTATACACAAACCCCACAAAGAAAGGTTGATGCTTTGAAAAAGGAAGATACAGAAACATCTAGAAAAGAGACGCGTAAAAGTTAAGGGTAGAAAAGCAGGGCACAACCGAGAAGAGCCTCATAAATATGGGCAAATCTGTTAATTCCTTATAGAACTCTACTTTTTACATATATATTTGCTCTCTTTCTGACACTGAGTTTTCTCAGTGGGCATCTCCTGGTGCTGGAAAACTCTTATCCTTGCCCTAAATCTCATGGGAGCCGAAGAGGGGAATTTATTTCAAGCCCGTATCTGAGATTGCTTCTTAAAACTAAGCAGCAGAGATGTGATAAGCAGGTTGTTTGTGACTGGAATGAGAACATTTTCTTCCTTTCAAGCCACCCCAGGAATTCAGTGCATCTTTCTGGAGTGAACCTGGAAAATTTAAGCTTTGGCCACCCTGTGAGCAACAGGAATAACACAGAGACATCCAAGAGGATGCTGAACATCACACCAACTGCAGCTGTCATTGTCTTCTCTCCTTCTCCACCTCTGCCCCTTCAGAACACCTGATGTAATCCTGCATTTTCCTGTAAAACCAGCACAGATAAAACAAATCATGCTGTTTATATCTCTCCCGAGTTAATTATTACACTGCACAGCCCCATTGGTTCAACACCGTGTCAGGTCAAGTGGGACAAGGAATTCTTCCTGATTTCGAAAGGAACAGCTCATTTTCACCTCCAGCCCTCTGTGATTTCTCAGTCTCAGCTCCAACCATTTGTTTTCCACAATGAAAGATTCTCTATAAAGGAGGAAGTATCTGTACCTATGTATTTAGCTCCATTATCTCATTGAGTAACCTGCCAGTTTCAGGAGGTCTCTCAGGATTTTTTCAGACTAAAAGCATGGATAATAAATTACAATTTTGAGCTTCAGCTTGTCCCAGGTGATTTTTAACTATGTAGGAATGCAGCAAAGTTTAAAATAACAAAGTCCAGTAAAACTTTTTGTTATGCAGGAATCAATCACAAAGAAAAGATGACCAGCAGACAACGCAGCAGAACAACTCCCAGGGCAAGCAGTTGGAACTAGATGAACTTTAAGGTCCCTTCCCCCCCAAAGCTTTTAACACCCCAGGACATGCAAATTTATTTTGAAATCCTCATAATTTTAAAATGAATTGTGACAACATTCTCTCCTTCATAAAAAAAAAAAAGAAAGAAAAGAAAAAGAAAGGCAGTGGGAATCCCACACCTGAAACTACAACTGCAGCACAGCTGGAATATTCAAGCTAAGCCTGGAATTCAAAACTTTTAGTAACATTGATGGAAAACTACAAGAAGCAACACAATAAAGCCAGTTTAAAGTGTGTATCTGCAGGAGAATCCATGGCATCATAACCTGGGGGTTAGAGGGAACAGGGCTCTGAGCACCAGAAGAACACCTGGTTTAAAAACACCGCTGTGGGCTTCAGATAATTTGACTCTCAAAAAACTTGGTGTTCATCTGTAACGAGTCACAGTCCATGTTTCTTGCTTGCTTCAGTCATCACTCCTCACCAGCCTCAGCTCTTACACCCAGACATGCCGTTATTGCATTAAAACATAATTATACTAACATTACAGTCAATTAACGCTCCATGCAGCGCAATTGTGCTCTGGTTTCGGAGTGATGCTTGTATTTCACACAGACCAGCACCTCTAACCCCGTGGAACGCTGCTGTTTGTGCCTCCAAACCCCACCTGGCACCCTTTACTCGAGAGATCCTTCAATCCCAACCTCCCCAGTCCACGCTGGTCTTAAAAGAAGCAACTCCTGAATCAGCTCACAGTGAGAGCCCAAGGAAGTTGCCACTACAAAATACTTAAATAATATAAATCTCATGTACTTGAATGGCTCTATGATTCTATCCCCCACTCTAAAATCCTGGTCAACATTCCCCTAAATACTTTTCAGCCTTCCATGCCCCCCACATATATGTGGAATAGAATCTTTTCTATCCGATTTTTGTTTCTTTACAGAGTAACTATGTCAAGACCAAGACAGAGGTGCACGAGAGCAATTTTTGTTATTCCACGATGAAATAAGGTTTAGCACTGGTTGGTTTTTTTTGTTTAGGAGAGAAAACACACCCCACCCCACCCCCAAATAAATGAAGTACTGAAAGGTATAATTTTCTTTAGGATAAATAAACCCCAGGTGTGGTATTTACCAAGGAGTGAATTCAGTTTCTTTTAAGAAGACTGTCTGCTCTGTTCAGTGCACAATAACAGGTGAGTAAAGCCTCAGGCTCACTGCTGTGATGCAGTCTGGAGTTACACATGTATTTTTAAACACTTTTTTTAACACTCCTTCAGCAATGTGGCCGATTTCAACACCGGCTGGGCACCAACACCAATCACTGCTAAATTCTGTGTCTTAAAGCACAGGAATATTAACTTGCTATAGCAAAGAGAGAAGTGAAATCACAGTATCAGCTCGTACCTGAACTTAACAAGAAAGCTGAAACACAACCGGTGTTTCTTTAGATGAGGTGGGTCAGACCCATCACAAATTTGGTAACACAATTAAAGCAGCAACTGCCTCTTCCTGCAACAGAACTGCAGCATATTTGTATCTACAGAGACTATCCAAAACAATCCATCATCTCATTCAGCATCACTGCGAAAAACCTTTTAGTTCTGCTTTTGAAGAAATAACATGCACAGGGTAAAAAAAAAAAAAAAGAAAAAAGACACTTTGCCAGGGACGTCCAGAAACTTTGAAAAGTTTGAACTGCCTTAGAGAAATCTAGTTAAGCATTTTGCCTTTCAATGGATTCAAAGCTGCTACAGGAAACAGATTTGCGGTCACGAAAAATAAATAATAATAATTTTTGATTTCAAATATGTATCGTCCACCACAGTACATATTGAGACAAATTATGTGCATCCTAGTAAGCACCCACATTTATGTGCACACACACACACAAAACAGGTGCTTTGAGACAACCACCATTCAACTGAACAAAAACATACTCCCAAACCACAGAATTTCTCTATTAAATCCATGTTTATTGCTTAAGTTTTATCACAGTGGAGATTAAATTATGCTTAATCATCCGGTCAGTGCTTTTGTACCTTCTTTAATGCCAAACCCCCCCCCCGACATTTGAACCAAGTCATTCATACACTCGAAGTCTTCTCACCATCCCACCATTCATCGCCTCTGTGTGCTCCTTTAAGTTGCCAAGAACTGCGAGATTGTAAAAAGGAATAGCTACTAGGCTTATTTATAATACCATTTTCTTCAAGTATTCGGAAAGCAGTACAAGTAGCTGTACTGTGTATTAGAAACATATCTGCACTGTTATTTTATTGCTATAGGACCGAGGCTCCTGATGGAATGACAAGCGAAATATTGCATCACTGTGTATGAAGATGATCTCAGCGTCCCATCATCGTTCCCAACTCCCGCCATGTTAGTGAGCGACACCAGGTAATAAAAACGGGCATTTCCTCCCTTTTTCTCCCTCAAGGCAAATGGGACCTCGAACTACAAATAAATAAAAGCGTACACTCACAACGTGTGTAGTGCAAAATTCCAAGTAAACAGAATGACGTGGAAATAATCAAAAACTCATAGTTGCCAACTTTGGTCGAGCGGGGCGGCGGCGGCGGCCCCCGCGCCCGGAGCGCATCCCGCCCTCGGAGCAGAGCCCGGTCGGCGACAGTGATTGGAGGAGATTGTTGCAGGGACGGGAAGGGGGGGGACACGGCCACGGCCACCTCCCCAGAGCAGCAGCCAGGCTTCATCCCGTGCATCCCGGCGCGGCCGGACGCCCGCCCGCGGCGCGCAATTCCCATTGGCAACTATGCGGAACATGGATTGCGTGGCCCAGACTAATGGAAGGGAAGATTTCCGTTGGGGGGTTTCTTTTTTTTGGTGGGGGTTGGTTTTATTTTTTTGTTTTTGTTTTTGTTTTTTTTTTTTGTTTGTTGTTTGGGTTTTTTTCCAGATACAACCATTGAAAGAGAACAGCTACGAACATTGCGATTCCGAAAGAACTTTGTGAGAATTTAACAGGAAAGACATTCAACTCTGGGGGGCTACGGGGTGCTTGCTGTGGGTTGGTTGGTTCCTTTTTAAACAGACCCCAAGGAGTGGTTCGATTCTGCACGGCTCTGGGTCATTACAAAACCTCCTGCAGGAAGCACAGGGATAGATTTTTCTTAACGTTTCCTTATCTTTTTCTTTGTTGTTGTTGTTGTTGTTTCATTTGTTTTTCTTAATTATGCGAATCTGCTTCCCCACACAGCCGTATTTGGAACTGGAACAGAACTCCCTAATATTTTCGTGGCATAAATTACATTATGCAGAGAAAGGCAACAAATGAAATTTTGTCTAAATTAAAATTAGGACCTACTGTAGACTTGCTCAAGACCCTTTTCGCCAAAGTACTGGGAGTGAGCAGAAGAGTCATGCAGCTTATCAGTAAAACAAGTGCATATTTTTGCCATTTTTCTTCAGTGCTCATTAAGATTATTTCTTTTTTTTTTTTTAAGGTCTGTGTTCTCAGTCTGCAACTTGCTATTTCTCGCATAAAGACTGGAAAAAACTTCTTGTTTTAAACAGCATTCTTACACAACATGTTGAACCTTCAACAAAGGAAACACAGAACTAGCACTAGAGTTCTCTCAGCTAAAAGGATGGACATATTAAAATAATAAAAAAAAATAAAAGGAGAACACCTCTGCAAATAAAAAGAAACCTCTCCTCATTTGGGACACACACATTGAGCTTTTAAAAACTCAAAATGCATAAATACGGTCGTCGTATAGAACTTTAGAGAATTAAGGCTTCTAAAAACTTCAGTGCCAAAATAACCTCTCTGCATCAGTATTAAGAATAAAATATTTTCCATTTTAGGTTGTGCTTGCTTGCTCTTTTTTTTTTTCTTTTTTTTTTTAAAGACTTCTCTTAGTTCCGTAGAATTTTGTCACATAATATTACATACCGAAGGGGAGTGTTAGAACTTGCTTATTGAGGTTTGTTTTTTTTAAGTAGTTGTTAGGCTAAGTTACAGCGATAAAATTCGATTACTGATCTGATTCGTTACTACTTTACACTTGGGGGGGCTGTTGGCTCATTTCACCTTCTTCTCATGCTTGATGTGGCCGTTCCTCCTGTACTTGCCGTTGGGGATCCCGTTCTGGTAGTGTCCGTTCACGGCGCTGTGCTTGTCGTTCGACCAGAGCTGTTTGCTCCGCCTGCAGACAAACCTGGCCGCCCTGGCCAACACATAGTAAAGTAAGGCAGCACCCACTAGGAGGACAAAGGCAATATCCAGTAAGAAATACTGAAAGAGGGAGATGCTGTAAACAGCGGCACGTAGATGTTGGGCTCCGTTGTGGCGGAGGATGTAGTTAATCCAGTACACAGTCCGGTTCACGGGGTGGCCAGGCTGGTCCTTGTGGATCTCGGACAGCCGCTGCGCCCGCTGCCGGTAGCTGGGGGGGAGAACAAACAAGGAAGGGGGAAGGAAGGAAGGAAAAAAAAAATCATCACGTTAAGCTTATCGTGCAACCGGAGAAATGCAGAAGGACGAGAAACCCGGGGCTGGTTTCGCAACGGACCGTTTCCGCTCCCGGCCGGAGTTTCGCCTAAAACTTTTCGTTTTCACCCCCAGCGACTCATCGTGTCAAATTGCTCCTCTCCTCCCTGCAGGGTCACAGCAGGTTATTCACACACGCCTTGCCTTTTCACTGAGGGTAATTGCACAAGGGAAAGGTGATGCAACTGATGTTATCGAGGTCTCTCTGCGCACATCCCCTCCTCTCCTCCCCTCTGCTGCTCGATCCCTACAGGATTCTCCTTCCCCAGGGCAAGCACCACTTGAAGACTCTGCTCCCAAGAAAGCAAGAAGCATCAACAGCACCATGCTCCAAAGTCAGGGTCAGCCAATACAATATATTGCCAGCTAACACCTCACTACTTTTCATCTGGAGGTCGTCTCAACAAAGGTGTTTAAAACAGAACACTCAGAAACAACTCGTGGAGCGACTCTCCTCACACAAGGATTGTTGAAAACAACCTTATTTGCTGGAATTAGAAAGAATTCTGGAACTCAGCTCACAGGTTTGCACTTATTCCCCTGAGTAACAAAAAAAAAAAAAAATCAGACTGGAGTCCTCATTCATAAAAACTTGTCAAAATACTGTCATTGCGAAATGACAAATTTGTGTGAATGCAAAATGACATTCCTGAATTAAGACAGGTATTACTAACTAGAACAGGAAAACATTTGAATTTTTTTGGTTTTTTGAATCAGATCATGTGACTCAAGAGTCACTCTTAGTGAATATCTCCCTCTTTAAACTACAACCCGAGTCGTGTATGTGTACCTTGCTCCAAGCCTCTGAGGCAGCACAACAGCCAGGCTGGCAGCAAGGAATAATCCAGACAGACAGAGAGAGACCTTGGTCTGCAACATGGAATAAGTCAGGACAGGTTTGTTTCCATAACCTCTCTGCCCTCCACATGGCAACTGCCCCAAAGAGCACGTGAGACAATCGAGTTTTGGTAGGGAGCAACGAGCCCAGCCCCTACACAGAAACCTCAGCCCTGGGCAATCCTGGGAAACGGGACAAACAGCCACAGACTTGCCCCAGCTGTACACACAAATAAAACCCAACATGCAGTTTTTTCCCCCCCGCTGCACAAAGGTTTGGTATAGCCATACATAACCTGCAGAAAACCCCTCGTGCCATACCTGGGATCATTAATAACTTTTACTAGGGCTTCATACAGTGCACTCTCAGTCATAGTCTTCCAGTTGAGCAGTATTCCCATGCCTTTGGCCTGCACACGGGTCATGGTATCGTAATGGTCTCCAAAAAGGGGGATCCCCACCACTGGGACCCCGTGGTACATGGTTTCAAAAATGCTGTTCAAGCCTCCATGGCTAAGGAAAGCTTTGATGTTGGAGTGACCTGAAAACAGAAGAGGCATGAAGGTTAAAAGACACATTTATATCTCCTTATTGTAAAGTTACTGAAGCACGTGGGTACAACACATCTGTCAGTGTTTCTGTGGCTGAAACTCAGGCAGGGCAGAATCATTTCAGCTTGTTCTGAAGTTCTCCCTAAGCCCACTCTGCTGAAATTCCTCATGCATTAAATCACTTCCTTATACACTAGGAGACGGAACAGCCCAAGCAAAGAAAGTTCTCATGTATATGAGTCATGTAAAATGATTAATGGAGTCATTAATATGCACTTCTCACTGGCGAGTAGCTGCAGGTGGTGACCGCAGCAGGTTTAGCAGCACAAGTGAGCGAGGGAGAGCATGTTTGAGGATGAAATACAAGATCTTTAAATGCAGGACAATGGATGTTATGCTCTCTCTAAAGCCTCCCATGCCTTACTTCAGGCCAGCAAACACTGACAACCACGGTAACAGCTCCATGGAACGGGAAAAAAAAGAGAAAAAAATCACACTGCCTGGGAGCACTTCTGTAACCAAAACAATCTACCTGCTTTAGAAGTCATTTGCCTAATCACCACGGTAGGATAAATACTCCAGCTGACACACAATACACGCTCTGATGTTTAATGCATTCATCAGCACCCATTGGAGTTGTTTTGGGAACACACAAACATCCAGGTATCCCAGAGACAGTCAGAAACACTCTGTGGCCTCTGGTATCCGCAAGGGACTCAGCTATCATCCTGAAATCCTAATTCTGTATCCTTGCTCTCTGCCTTGCATGACAGAAGTGATCCTGGCTTTAAAATAACTGCTCATTCAGCAGAATATTTTTAGCAGAGCAAACTGAAAATCAAGTGAGAATAGGCAGCGTGTGATCAAAACAGATACTCACCCAGGAGGTCGTTCTGCGGTAACCACTCAATCAGCTTCGTGTTGTTGCCTAAATTCCTTGGTTTGTTCCCTGAAAACCTAAACCAGTGAAAAAATCAAATGGAAGCTGGAGTTATCAAGACCTCCAAAATGAGTATTACAGGACAGAGCTGTTCTGTGGCAGCTCCATCGACCCACTTAAATATTCTGTTTATTGGAGAGCATTTGAACAGTTACTTCAACAACCACCTGCACATTCCCAATTAAGCAAGACTTACTTAGGACTGGCTTGTACATTCTGTATGTATTATTAGAAGATTATTTACATAAAGTTATAGAAAAGCAACTAAACAGTTACTAATTTGGGCTCCATAATCCAAAGAACTACAAAGATTTCCTTGGTTTATCACGGTGATGTAAGACTGCCAAGCTGTACTACCACCTCTCTCATTCCCAGAAGTATCCAGTATAAATCCACCTGTGTCCAACACAGACATAGGTCAGTGATGTAAAGAACAAAAATGAACCCAACCACACCCCAAAAAAACCTCCAAGCCATGTCTGACTGATAATATTTAGGTATTTAATTATGGATCTCAAATTCCCACTGGGGTGGATCGACTGCCTGTCTCTCCCAAAGATCATGTCTTGCACCTTGACCCAGGGACATCTTCCCATTTTATAAATCATGATGGAAAGAAACAGCAGGTGGGTTCCCTTATCCAAAAAGCCATTCAGCAAATCATAGACTGCAGGTAACAAAAAGAAAAATCCACCACAACGAAAAATGTTAAGGAAACACTAGCAAAAAAACCCATTTAATAGAAGGCTTCAGTTGAAGTTGGTTTTTAGGCATTAAAAAAGGTATCCTCAAGAAAAAAAAAATCTGTTAAAATTGACTGACTTACTACAAAAAGTGGATATCTGTACAGAGAAATATTCCAGGGAAAACATAATGAAAGGACAGAGAAGAAAAGCAGCAAGATCAACTGGGACCAGTAATTAATCAGAAGCCAAGCAAAGAAAAACATAGTGGCTCTACCCCAAACCAAAACTGATGCAATCTTTATTACAACTACCCCAGGTTCTGTGCCACAGCCTGAAGAATTCCCATTTTCCTGTTCACTAGTGGGGTTTGCTACTTCAATTACACACAGCAGTGAGGACATTCCTTATGAGATGGCAGGGAACAGGCTGCTAAATAGCCTGTTAATACAACCCCAACAGCAGGGCAGGTGTTGTAAGACACTGATTATTTAGAAATAAACAGTTCACATGAACTCCTCCAAATTAATCATTGATGCTCCACGTGAAGCAGAGCTGACTAAACAATTTTTGGGTTTTTCCAGCGAGCTGAGAGCACCACTCAAGATGTTTTCAGAGCTGAGAAAGCTTATTGCTGATTTTGACTCCTGCAGATCTCTCCCTCCAATTTCTCACAGAAAAAAAAAAAAAACAAAAAACAAGTGAGAAAATCAATAATGAAAGCCCGTGTTCACAGATGAAAGTGGAAAAGGGGCCTAAAAAAGTGAGGGGAAAGAAGAAGAAAACCTAGGATTTAATCATCAGAATTCACTCTTGAGCCCCAGGGTGGCTTTTTTGTCAGAAATGATGACAGTATGTCACAGATGTTATAACCTCGGATTCTTTTCACTGTCCCCAATCCTTCCAGGATATTAACTCGGCACAGGAATGGAACCCATGCTTTATTCTGCCACCAAAAAAAAAAAAATATCAGTGCTCCCCCTTACTGCCAGGGAATTGCACTATTTCCATGAGGAGTGCCTTTCAGCAGAGTCAGATCCTCCGTGCCACCCAAGCGGTGCCAATTCCAGCCTCTGCAACTCCGGGTTCAGATGGCACAGCGGGAAACAAGCCCAGTGCCAAGCACCCCAAGCGCCTCCCCCACTGCACTCACCTCCAAATAACCCTCTGGGGCAGCCTGGCCAGGGCATGTGCCAACTTGTTGGCGAGGTCTTCCGACAGGTACTTCACTCCAGCCCCGAAGGAGACGAGCACGAAGCCGTTCTCATTAGCACCATTCACCCACGCCTGGAGATCCTGGGGGAGGGAAAACGGACACTGAGCACCACACGGGCAGAGCACACAAACAGGGAGCAAACAGGGCTGAGGAAGAACAGTTGTGGGTGCCTTGGTTGCTTCACCAGCCAAGTTTCAGGAGTTGCAAACATTCCAGATATCACCGGGAACAATGACTCGATGACTCAGAATGCACAGCACAGGCCACGAACAGCAAAACCCTTCCATGTTTGTTTTAGCTTCCATATTAACCCCTGGTGATTTAAGACAATCTATCCCTTCACTGAGCAGTTGACACACACTCTCACAAGTTAACACATCACATTTTAACCCAGCAAAACACGGAGAGATCCACTTTGTAGTAAACAGATCCACGTCGTAGTGTCAGCCTGGAAGCGCGGCACAGGGAATGTGTGAATGAAGCTGGGGCTTGGCCGTGGCATTTTGCAGCTTTTAAGAAAGTGACAGCACTTCAAAAGCCTTGTTTTGCTTTCTTTCACATGAAAATAATAAACACAATTTGAATGAAGCCAGAGCTTCAAAAAAACTTTCGGTTTCCAGCATGTGAAGAAGGGGAAACAAAAAAACTGACCCCACAGACATGCAGATATATCACTGGGATGAGGAATATTTTGTGTTTCTCGGGACGTGGTTCAATTCTGGCCTCACCAAGTGTAAGCACAAGCCTGCTCGACACCAGTACAGCAATAGGAAGTGAGCAAAGAGAAAAATCAAGAGCCCTGCTCACAATGTGCCTCTTGTCCCGGGAATAAATAGCGGGGCGGGCAGGACTGGAGTAACGCTGTGCTATCGGATCCCAGCACAAAACCTGCCCCAAAACCCAGCACGTTACACTGCTCCCTGCTAGGCAGCAAAAAACACTCCCATTTTCTCTACAAGCCACACTTCACCCTTTTCCAGTGCGCTCTCTCTTCCTATTTTTTATTCATGTGAAGGGAGAGGAAGGAGGGAAAGGAGGGGAAGCGGCTGTGACCTGCCTCGGAGCTGAATCATTTATTAGGGGCTGAACTTCTGACACAAAAAAGTTTCCAAGTGGTTTTGTGATTTATTTAAAGCTCGTCCTTGAATCTTAGTTAAGGACCTAAGGCATGCTGCAAATGTCATTGAATTATAGCAACTGGAGTGGTTCAATTAGTTACATCTTAAACCATTTCTTATCAGTTTAAAGCTCAAGAGAAAATAACTTTTTGTGGGCTCTGGCACAAACCATTCTGGAAAGCCCAACGTCTCAGCCTTGAGTGGTAAGGTTGGCCTTTGGATGGAGCAAATAATCCCAGAGGATCCTGGCATCAGGAGGTCCTACCTGTGACTACTTCTGCATGGTCAGACACATGGTTTTCTGCTGCTAGAGATGAGCCTGTTCTGGCTGAGAAACTGCTCCCAAGGCTACTGCTCCTCTGTGCTTAATTAGAAATTCTGTGAGACTCCACATCTCTGATGTATTCACAAAGCAAAAATTATACTTCGTTATGTAAACACGGAGGAGGTATAAAATATTTCCTCGTGATGGAATTTCTAAAACATCATTCAAAAATCCCCATGCACAGTAACAAATAGCTATTAAGCACTTTGAATTTTACGTACAGGGGAAAAGTAGGCAATTGTACTGTGTACCACAGAATCAGTCACCTGCAAGCAGGTTTTTTGCATTTTATTATTGTGCAACAGCAAAGCAACCTGCTTTGTGTTATTAGGGCTGGTTTCAGAGCCAAACCTCTGTAATCCTTCCCTTTGAAGGTAATCCCACTGCTTCCAGTGGAACATCACGTGTACAAAGGTGAACTTAAAACCTTCACAGGCAAGGCAAGATCCTGCCATCAGGCTCAAAAGCCGGGATTTGTTTGTTGCATTAAATAGGATTACATTAATTGCTTACCTGCCTCCTGATCTGCAGCCCCTTTCCAAGCTGCTTCCCCAGAGGGGTGCTGGGCATCACTACAGTGCACGGGCTGCTCAAAATCAACTACAGACTCATCAGGATGAGGGCTCTCCTCGCATACTTCTGTGTAATTCCTGGCACAACACAGCCTGGATTAAATGGGATCACTGAGCATCACTACAAACGCAGAGTTGGGTAAAAACCAGGAAATGGAAAACGAGGAACTTACACCGACTGCCTCCTTGGAGAGCTCCCCGAGTCCGTGACCTGGCTGAGTCCATCATTCTCAGGTTCCTTTTAACTTTGATCATTATTTCTCCTGACAGCTTTTTGCACAGGCTTTCTAAACTGAAGATCAAGTGAAACCGAATCCGAAGGAGGGACGTTCCCAGGCCTTTGGTTTTAAGACAGATCTGAACGTCCTGGTACAAATTAGCTGGGCCACGGCACAAGGGCTCAGCATTTCCTTGTACCTTCCTTGTTCTTTGTGTGACATACAAGGTGCAGCAGTGATCCAGCAGATAAGAAGCAGGTTGTGATCCTGGCACATCAAAAAGACCGAATACTTCGACAGCACTACTACTACAGCCGTGCATTTCATTTTATTTTGCAAAATTAGGAACGCAAATGCAAGAAATATCAGCTTGGAGATATTGGATCCATAACATTGGAAGAGCACACGCTGATGCCACTGCACAACCTTGTCTGCTTAAAATTTCAGCAGCCTTCAGTCACCTTGCCACTCATTAGGGCCACACTAACCCAAACACCCCGAGCACCAGCCCCGACGAATCCACCACCCTCTAAAAACCCTCACGGACACCCAACTCATCCCCCTGTGAGCTCACCCCTTTCTTCTCCTTAAATCCACTTACACTTTTGACCTCCGGCTCATTCTGCCTTCCCCGATCTAATTACGCTCTGTATGAAAAGGCCCTGAGTCAGGCTGATGAGTCATTAGAGCTGCCCTCATTAAAATCAGCCTGCCCTGGCCGGGCAGCACTTCACGGCTCCTGGCGTGCAGCAAAGCGACCTCCTTTTGCCCACTTGAAATGATTTTCAGGTTTACTGTAAACTCAGGGTGATTTTTTTTTTTTTAAACGCAGGGAAAGGAAATCGCAACTTCTGAGGTCTAAACTACAGGAGAAATCTGGGGAGGGA
This sequence comes from Neopelma chrysocephalum, assembly GCF_003984885.1. Classification (NCBI taxonomy): domain Eukaryota; kingdom Metazoa; phylum Chordata; class Aves; order Passeriformes; family Pipridae; genus Neopelma; species Neopelma chrysocephalum. The sequence goes on along the minus strand of NW_020897739.1, from coordinate 856,629 downwards.
GGTTATTACACGACGAGTTGCATTGAACCTTCCTCACACTCTGCTTCAAACTTGAACAGAATAGACAGGGAAGCACCTTTAAATTTTGCAGTTAATTCAAGACATGCCCTTCTTTAAAAGGTTCTCTTGCAGCGACTGGAAGAGAACACCTAATACTTTTTTTTTCCCCCCCCCCCCCAAATATAAGTATTTGCAGATTTTCTTTCGAAAGGAAAGCCCCTGCCTCAGTTTAAGTCCCAGCACAGCCAGCAAACAGCTTCACTGAGGCTGCACTGCCAACTTCACAAACTTACCAGTGACTTGGAAACAGGGATCTGGCCTTCCCCTTCCAAGCCAAGAGTCAAACCATAAGGAATTATAAACCCCTAAAACCTCGATGAACTTGAAAGTAAAACTTTCAGCAGAAGTTCTAATAAGAACTTAGATCAGCCACTCACAGAACTTGTGTACATCGTGTCCATTAGAAGTATAATTATTCCCTAATTTCACGCTGCAAATAACCTGACACTAACAAAGCATTAAGCTGGATACTCAGATTTTCCAGAAATTTTAAGACACAAATAGAAGAAGTTTGGGATTACAGAGGTGCTTGCCAAAATGACCTGGGTAAGGGAAGCTGTTTTGTCCAGACTGTCACAGTGAGTGGAGAGGCTCAGAGTATAACTGAGCACCTACAGCTGGACACACATCCCCCCTCACTGGGAACTTCCCACTTGGGAAGAGGTGAGCCCACAGGAAAGACAGGAAACCTGGCAAGCCTAGTTAGAGCACATTCAGGTTCTGTACTGAATTGTGAACTACGTTTTCTAACTGAATTTTGGGTTTCATCCAGTTAGAGCTCCGCCTACACTGACAATAAAACATCACCTAACACGTACACACATTAATTACCATTTTCACTTGAAGCAATGCATACTAAGGTATGAAAACCTCAGAGGACTCCCAATTGCAACACTGTGCCCAGCCCCACCCGTTTCCACGTAACTCCTGTGCAAATGCCATGTTCCTGAGGGGAAAAAAAAATAGTGGAAGAGCCTGTGCCTCCATAGGGAGAAGAAGCACTTATTGATCTGTGCTGTACTATAGGCAGGAGGGGGGGGAGGAATAAAGAAATAAAATCAATCTTTTGAGTACGAAGGGACAGGAATGCCATTGTGGCAGCCCCACTGTGTGGGCTTTGTTCTGCCTGGTTCTCTAATTAGCCATTCTTTGCAGGGCTGGATGCTGGAGGCACAGCTGTGACGGGGAGAGTGAGGGCCCAGCTGGCAGTAACCAGCGGTGCCTAATACTGAGCTTTGTTCCGCATAAACAAAGTGCCCAAGTACAAACATAACCGGGTTTAAGAGCCGAAGCTTCGCCCTGTTCAGCTGCTCGATTCAAAATGTGGAAGAGCACAAATGCCTGTTCTTCAAATATGGTTGCAAACCACCCTTTTTCCCCCAGGGAGAGCACAGGCATCCCATGCAACTTCTCCTGTCAAATGCTGCCGAGAGCAGACAAAACGAGATCTTACTTCAAAATAAGATCTATTTCAAAATAAGAAGCCGCATTGAGCCACGTTTAGAAAGGAGATACTGATAAATAAACAGAAAGGTACACAGACCGTTTTTATGTTGGTGCCTGAACTCCCCTGGCACCTTCTAAATAGTACTTCTTATGTGACATATTTCTTCATGAATACATTCTTATTTCAAATTTTACTAAACCAACTCAGCAGCACAGGTGGTTAAAGGTCAGACAGGTGCCATTATACAACCTTTACTATCCCAAAGCAAAAAAGATCATATCATATACTGGAGAAGTTACAAAACAACCGATCAGTCCACAGCAAACCCAGAGAAACACCATCACCTGAGGCAAAGTAGGCCTTGTATTTACTTGCCATGAATTTGTAACTCAGTTTACAACCAAAACCAGGAGTTATTTGCTGTAAGGAACAAAGGAGAGGGAACACCACGATGAACTCCTGGCTGGATGAGGCAGAGGATGCCTCACACCTCCCTGACTCCACACATCCAGCTGCTTCTGGTGGCTCCCTGTCACACTCCAGAGGTTCTTTCCCACCGAGGAAATTCCTGCCTTTCCAAAACTGTGGCCACCAGGCAAAAGTGCTCATCCCATTTTATCAGGGCTCGTTCCTTTTCACATCAGTCTCAGTTCAATTAGGAGCAGACACACTGCTCCCAGCGAGGACGAGATCCTTCCCACCTCCCATTTCCCTCTGGATTAACAGCAAGTTCACGGTTCTCTTCCCTGGGTTTTATTAATGACTGATTTTATTAACAACTACCATATAAAAACTCCATGCAGTTAACATTCACACTATTCTCTCACACTTGGGAATTCATGCTAGCACAGAGTACAGTAATTGCAAAAACAATGCTAAAAAAAAAAGCATTCTCAGATTATGGCATTAGACTAAATCCCTCTTTTCTTGCTGGCTAGAGCCACACTAACACCATCAGTTGGGAAGGAAACTAAGATCTGAACTGTCTCATGTCAGGACCCCAAGCATTACCAAGTGCACTGTCACCACATATTAATTTAAAGCTGCTGATAAAGTGCTTCCTCAATAATATCAGACCCAGATTCAGCCCTGCTGAAATACAGACTTCCCTTGCATGTTTTTCACTAACTATTTGAGATATATATCCAATTACTTGATATATATATATACACACATTGTATATTTAGCTTATCAAAATACAGTAAGGAATGCAAAAAGTCTTTAAGCTTTCCAATGCCTAAAATATTGTATTTTTTTATCCCCGACCTTTGTCTTTTCCCACTGAACATCCAGAGTGTTTAAGTCCAGTTAACTTTGAAAAGCAATGAAATTCACTCCCAAAAACACAGGCAGGAAACACAGCCCCCCCTCTCTGGAGTTCCAGGAGTATCCAGTGAAGCCTCCAGAACACAGTCTACCCAAAACTAGAGGTCAACCAGGAAACTGCAGTGCAAGTACTTCCCTGCTGCAACACTCCCTGTCAAAAATCCATTACTCACCACACCTCTGGCAAAGCTCCCTGGGAAAGCAACCTTGCCTCTCAATGCAATGGGAGGAGTGGAAAATAAGGAGCTTGTCCTTCAGGAGAGGTTAATAAAACCGCTGCATGGAGCGGAGGGATCCTCAAATCCAGGATCCAAAGTAAAAACCTTGCTGGTGTTATCCCAGAGGCAACATTCTGTTAAAAAATACCCCAAAAAAGCCACTTTCCTAAACATGAACTCACAAGCATGCACAGGAGGGTTGATGATTATCAAGTGTAAATGCAAACCAAGGTTCTACCAACCCTTCTGCACTTTCAGTAGCTCCATATGTAGCAAAAAACTCTACAACTGTTAAGAAAAAAAAACAGCTTTAAGAGACTATTTTTACTTACTCTGTCTATAGAACATCAGGTCAAATTCAACTGCAGCAAACACAGCAAGAAGAAAATTAAAGAGAAGCTCAATTTTAAATCCAGACCTCTGCATTACAGATACTGACATATACCCCCTCCCATAAATCCATATTATAACCCAATTTAGGTGGGAAATTTTGTCTCTCGTTGCTCTAGGACACCTGTGCTCTGGGGATGGCAGAAGATACAACTCCAACCTGCAGCTCTGATTTAATAATGGCAATTTCTTCATATCTTCTTCAGACAAAAACAGCTTTTCTTTCTTCCTAGGGCTTACCTCCTCCCTTCTCTCTTTTTTTAAAGACTTATAAATACATATAAAGTTTATATACACAGTACCCATATATTTTTATGTAGTAGTTACATAAACAGGCCGCTCACCAGCCATTCTTTAACAAGTCTAAAATCAGCTGCCTTCTGATCCTGGGTAAGAGTCACATCCCTCACCAAGACCTCCCTATTCTCCCCTGCAGCTCCTCCACTTGGAATTCCCCCCAGGTGAGCTGTGAACAGCCTGGGAAGGCTCAGGGAGATGCCTCTCCTGAGGATTATTAACCACAAAACAGATCAGCCACTTCACTTAACCTTTAAAGCAACTGGGACATGAAAAAAGCTGTCTTGATTAAGTATTGCTGTTAGTCAATCAGATCAGTAATTAGGGCTTGCTGCTCTCAAATTTCAGCTTTGACCACATTCCAACTCCCCACGTTATAGAAACTTGGTACCCGAACGCAACACATTCCAAATATTGCAGAACAAAAAAAAAAAGCACACCTTTGGAAATAAATTCCTCACTTCTGTTTTTCTGTACGTTATAAATGGGAAAAAAACACGGGAAAAGCACAGCTCGTTATTTGTCCTGTACAAAGGTCATTGCTCAAAATCTGGAAGTGACACTCAGTGAAACCCCTGCCTGTCGAAGTCAGTAAGTGTTGTTGATTTGTGTGCTCCAATATGAGCGTGATGAATGCGATAAATTAGAATATTTAAACCCACAAAACCCGTTGAAAGCAGCAGCTCGTTAACCCGTGTGCTGTTCAGCAGCTGAGACTGGAGGTTACAGATTTCTGCCTTTGGGTGCCTGCAAAGCTCAGGCAACACTTAACCTGTGGAGCCAAACATCGAATGCTGGGGTGGGGGGAGAAGCTTCACCTAATATATATTTCAGAGTCAAAATACACTATCACGCGGTTCAGCACAGAATTTACACGGTGCTGCATCATCTCTATCACCCTTAAAAGGCTTTTAGCCTCCCCAGCTGACAATCACACCGCATTTTAGAACAGCTCTAGAGCTGGTTCACATCATCAGATATTTACTGTCCAAACAGTTCTGTAAGAACTATTCCCTGGACTTGAAAAAAAAAACCCTAAAATGATGGTGCTCTGCCACGGGCAAAAATCTACTGTTACAGCCTGCAAGAGCTCAGAGACCGTGCCCTTGAATTGGAACGAAGGAGAAAAGTCGGGTTTAAGGAATAGAACATATCCTTAGTTTTCCACCTCACTTTAAAAGATAAATATCAGTATTAGCTACACACAACTGTCAGCAAGGCTCAGGGGAAAACAAACAAACACCAAACCAACACTTTTCAGTGAAGATATTTCAAAGCCACCAATTTGCTCCGCGCTTTGATGTTCGCAGTAACAAGCTCAGATAAGAGATGTACGGGGAGGAGTGAGGAACTTACTGCAATTACCAGCTGTTGACAGCTGTGGCTGAAAGGCCAACTTCTTACTCTGAAACGTGCACACCCTCCTCCACGGCATAAATCTGGTTTATTCACGGGCCGAGTATTTCCCCAGGCGGCTGCTTGTGGCACCCCCCTGGTTCCTGCCCTGAGTCAGGGACTCTTATCGGGCTCATTAATGCCTAATACACACCAACCCAGCCACACGATAAATGGCAGAGCAGAGGTTCCCTCATTGTTTCTCCAAATGGGTGTTCCTTTACAAAGCTTTATTCACATCCCTCTGGAGAAGCAGAGCAGCCCTTTACTCTCCTAATGGGCACCGACAGTTATCAGGGAAATAGCGCCAGGGAACACCACGCACTTGATAGTTCACCTCAGTGATTACCTTGAGGACTCGGTGGTCAGTCTGTCTCTAGCTTTTGATCTTTTTAAGGATAATTCTGATCCCACCGTCCTCTGCGCAATTCAACACACCGGGGTTTTTGATCCTGGGCTGTGTTCCACGTGCGTGTAACATTTGATGATTCCCTTAGGGATAACGGGTACAGCCGCAATCATCTCCTTGCCTTTTACAGAGCAGCACACCTCAGGCAAGAAGCACCTTTAAACCCAGTTTAACCAGCGAAAACGTCACGCTGGCTCTCACAGAGGACGACTAACGCTGCCCCACTCCGAGCTCTGCAAAGGGACCATCAGCCCTCCCACCGCGACACAAGTTGTGCTCAGCGCTCCATCCCCCCAGCAGCCGGGGTGGGAGCGGGGAAATGTGCCATCCCCTGGGCATTCCGGCCACTGTCCGGACACCCTGCCCGCCTGTCCCGGTGAGACAGACCCTGCCGTGCCGGAGGGAGCCGCAGGGCGCCGCAGGAATCCGGGCAGCGCGGTGACCTCCAAAGCACACCCGCTGGCTCCCGCTCCTTTGGCACGGCCATCACTGCGACCGCCCCGGGGACACTGCGCCAAGCGCAAAGCGGGACGCTGCCCGGCAGGGAGCAAGGAGAAGGATGGGAACCTGGGGAAGGCTTACACAGGTAGCACACGGTCCCTGCGGGGTCTGCAGCTGTGCCAGCACGGCAGAGCCCCTAAACGCACACACCTCCAGCCGCCGGGATTTTGGCTTCATCTCCTGCGCTCCCCGATCCAAGCACAGGTTCCCGATCCCACAAAGCACAGGGACCCGCAGGCGGCAAGCGCGGCTAAAAGGGAAAGGATTCACGCATCCCATCCACTGCCCGGAACACGAATGCAGATGGGACAGAGCGAAGCAGGAGCAATGTTTCCTTCCCCTTCACATGACCTGGATATTCAGCACCCACTGCTACGTGCTGCCTTTAAAGCGGTGCTTGTCTAACTACAGAGAAGGTGCAGGTTCTGAGCATCCACAAAACAGAGCTACCACATCCCCCAGAATGAAAGAGCGGCCACCCCATAACACTTCAAAACACCTTGACCTTCACCTCCTCACTGACCGCTGAATTATTCCTCTCTGCCTCTTTTTTTTTTAAGATGCTACTTATGAGCAGAAAGCTAGAGCTTTTCGGTTAAGTGCAGGCATTCTGCTTTGGGTAAACAAACTATTTGGTTAATTTGGGTGAGGGGTAAAAAAAAGGAAAAAACTGCCACTACGGAGGCGCGCAGGTATCCTGGGTTAATCAGGTATTTTGGGCTTGGAACAAACACTACTGATTCTTCCCTAATACGTCTCTAGGAGACAAAGTGGACTAGGCTACTCACAAGCAGTTTTGGAGACTGTAAGAGACCCAATAACTTCTAATTTTAGCTTAAAAAAGCCTGCTAAAGCTGTCGTCTCCAGCCACATGCCCCTCTTTTCTCATCACCCTCCGGGCAGGAGCGGAATTTCTGAGAGTTCCTGAAGCATCACCAGTTCCAGCCCAGCACAGAAACGTGAACCAGGCTCCGCTTCTGGCTCACCTTAATGCACCAAACTCAAAGCTGCAGAAGATAAATCAGCCAAGGCTCCTGCCTCAGAGCTGCAGCAGGAGCAGGGAACAGCCGCAGCACTCGCTATCCAGTTTTAAATCTGCCAGAGCAGAGCCACAGTTCCGAATTTTTTCTCGCTGCTCAGCAAGCACCGAGTGATTGCCCAGTAATTAACCTACAATTCATTCCGCAGGGGATTACGTGTAACACCTTAGGCACGGACAAATTACAGGATAAAAGAGGAACGTGCTCACTTTGTTACTTCTCTCCCGCACCTTCGAACCATCTTCCCGCTTACAACTCCCAAAAGAATGAATTGCCCGATAAAACTGAAGACAAGGTAAATAATTACAAATAATTACGGGTGTTTTTCCCCCTCCATGCAATGAATATTTGCCAGCATGTGCTCTACCTACAGGACTATTTTCAGGTCACTGTCACTCTGGTTACATTAAACAAAAAGACAAAACAGGCAATGTTACCCTAGCGCCCAAACTGATCGTGCAAAGACATTTTTTCTCCTTGCAGAACAAGAAAATATCAGTTTGGAAAAGGGAGAAAAAGCTCAATCCAGCCCACCAAGTTTTCAGGCAAAAAGCAAAGGCAGAACAAGGCATTTTAACAAGGAAGTTGTTGAGCACTGCAGGTCTACTTCCCTATTTATCACCCAGCCATAAGCATCCATTAACACGCACCTCCAACTCAACATCTGCCTTTTTATGGACACACAAACTGTAAATGACATCGTGTTCCATGAGATTTTGTTCTGCCCGCCACTCACCACCGTGTTGCTGAACAGAGGCATTTCTTCGGTATCAGGTATCAAAGATCACCTACTATACTGAAGTAATCAAACTAATTAACCTGTGCAGCCAGGATTTCTGGAGTCAGTGCAATCACTGTCACCGTTCCAGTACCTGCTGGCCAGCACGTGCACAGTAACAATTCCCATCTGACTGTAGCAGCGGTGCCATTTAGGTCAGCTCACACCTCCTCATCTTGGCCTATGCAGTTTTTTTTTCACGCTTACATACATGTAATTTTAAAGACATTTTTACTTATCAAACCCAGGGGAGGCAAAAAATACCACAGAGAATATGAACACCATGAAGTTAGATCATATAACTTATCAGCAGGCTTGTTCAGGCATAAGCAGTACTCATCCATCCTCCCTCCTTCCCATTCTAAACCATGTTTGGTTAGGAGCTACTGATGTGATTTCCAAGACAGAGAGCGCTGTTTTTCACCTCTAATGCACCGTTAAGCACTTTACTCAAAAGCAAAATACTTCCTGCAGCCACAAAAGACTCATTTTGCGGAGTCTTTGTCTCGCAGTTCCTCTCGCCACCGCCCCAAGCAACTGCAAGAGTATATTCCACCAAGCCAACAACAGCAGAACACCAGATCCCATTTGGAATTCACCGCTTCAAAACCGTCAACTCGTGACGTGAGGGGAACCAGAAAGCACAGAAATGACTGTAAAACTCAGCAAACCTTACTTCTGGCAGAGGGCTGGCCGGTTTGGTGAGGATTCCTCCCACGTAAACGACGTTGGGAAGCGTAGGTCTCGGAAACTCCAGCGCTACATCAGTACAAAGCATCCACAGGCTGGATCCATGAACCAAGTCGTACATGGACCGCTCCGGAAGAACCTTGTGTTTCTGCATTATCCGTTCGTATTTTGGCAGAACCAAAAAACTGACTCCGAACCTCGAAATGAGATAAACCACAGTATTTTTAATCCTCTCGAAGAAGTTCATGCGATCCGTGAGCAGCGAGTTGAATTCGGGAACGTAGGACAGGGGAGCCGGAGCGCCCACTTCTGCTGGATACCAGAGGCCAGTGGAAAACACGGCGTATTTAACCCCTAAAAGGTGAGCTATAACAAATCCGCACATCTCGTTGGGATCGACCAGGAGCAGGTCAAATTTTTCCTGTTTCAGGGCACGCATGAGGTTTTGGTTGCCAACGATCATGTCACAGTTCTTGGTGTAGTGGTCCAAGATGTCGAACAGTTCGAGGGCTGTCAGCCTCCCCGAGAAGATACTCCTCATCTTGGACTGGAGGAAATCATCCGAGGTGCTGCTGTTAAAGATCCCTGGGTAGCGCTGAAGTCTATAGTGATTAGATGGAGGAATCTCTCTGCCCTCAGAGAGGAGAAACACTGTCTGGTGACCTTGGTCATGCAAGGCTGAGGCCAGAGTCTTGAAAATATAAAGATGGCTTTCAAACATAATTGGCGGCACGACGACGATTTTGGCAGCCCTCGCTATCCCGACGGCACTCCACAGGAGAATGAAAGCTGGAGCGTACGGCTTCATAGCTGGAATGGGAAAGGAAAAGCATTAGAGCAACACACAACAGATTTGTAACCTGCTGGGGAATTTAAGGCAAGTTATTATCTGGCTGCCCCATGAAAGCTCATCCCGTCTCCCCGCTTTGAAGACATCCTTGCAGTGGTGACAGGGAACGAGAGAGACTCCGTTTCAGAGCGCTCTTGGCAGTGCCCTGTTTCCAGTGAGATCCGCCTTTTCCCCACCCCTCCCTTTCCATCTGGCACTAAGGGTAAACAAGAGACCTTTTCCAACGCAGACAGTGATGTGGCACCTGCGTGAAACAGCAGGGAAGCCAAGTCAGACAGTGAGGTTGGTGCCCTCCACGCAGGTACCACATGCGGCACTTCCGAATTACAGACGTCATCCGACAGCTCCCAGATCCTCACGTCAGCCCCAAAAGCCGAATCCTGCTACAGTTGTGATCACACTTAAAAGCACAACTGCATAGTTGTTATTATAATTTATTAAGTGACTAAGAAAGATGCTAAGTTCAAAGACCCAAAGGCTAAAACCCTGTACTTATTCACACACGACACCCAAAGAAATCACCAGTACTTCTATTCCAGTGCACAGGATATAAGATGACTTAGTACAAACAGAACTCAGTTCCTCAACTGGAACTTCTACATCCGTTTTGCAGCCTGAGCACACCACACTTCACACCACTGTTAACATGGTTATGAGCATTCCTGCTACAAGCTCTTGTCTGACAGTTGCCCACAGGCTTCAGGCTGTGCTCCTTTAAGTTGCAACTCTCTAGTCTGATTTAAGGATAACATCTTCTGAGGGGTTTTTTTTCATGTAAGCCAACAGGAGTAGAGAAGATTAAGGTAGTTTTTTTCTCTCCTAAAAGCACATGCAAATCCATGCAGTGTTTTCCTGTAGTGTCAACACTGATCAGCCAGACAGGGATGCGAAGTCACAATCAGGCAGGAAGAGGCTACCACAGAGTAAGAACCGACTTTACTTTGAGCTTTCAAAAATTACACTTTGTGTACAAGACCAAATGTAGTAACAGGAGGTAGGCAGTACCACACACGTGAACATCTCAACTTCCACTGAAGCACTTGGACAAGTACTTGATTCTGAACCTACTTAAATCCTACTTGAACACCCACTTGAGCACCAGCTCTAACCTACACTCAAACAGCCATCCTAAACACAGCTCCTGACAGCAGCAGGCTGCTGGGGAAAGGGAAAACACTTCTTATACCCCTGTTTAGGCAATTTAAACCCCTGTATGCACCAGATGAAAGCCAAGTGCATTAGAAGCACAGAGAGGGCACGTCAGAAACTCCTCAGTCACCGTAACCCTCCTAGGACAGAGAAACAAGCACACGCCAAACCAAACAATCTGCTCTTTCCTCGTGCCAAACCAATCCATGCAGAAACCTGAGTCTGTTGCAGTGTCCTTTATAAATAAGAACAACAGATAATGCTGCTACTCAGGCCTTATCTCCTTACACTCTAGTCTTATAACTGTCCTACAACACATTGTTCAGGACTCTTTTTAGTTTGGTTTTCTTCCATGTTATGTGGGTTACCAGCCCACAAATAGAGCATCTCGTATTTTATGTAATTATATATAAAATACTATAATTATACTTACTATATACTATATGGTTACCATACAATAATTGTGTAATTTAGGTTTATTACTATACAATATGAAGTTTCTGAAGGAAAGGTCACCAGAAGCATCTGAGGAGCTCACTGTGCTGCACCACTGTCACAGACATCAGCAGAGGGCTGTGCAAGTGCAGAAGTGCACAGGCTTGGTGTAGTGCCAACAAGCCATGGAATTATTTTGGCTGGAAAAGGCCTCCAAGATCATCCAGTCCAACCTTGGACTGATCACCACCTGGTGAACTAGACCAGAGCACTCGGTGCCACGTCCAGTCATTCCCTGAACACCTCCAGCGTCGCTGACTCCACAACCTGCCTGTGCAGCCCATTCTGATACTTGACAACCCTTTCCATGAAGAAATTCTTCCTGATGTCCTCTTGTACTGTCACTGCTGCCTGGGAGAAGAGGCCAAGCCCCACCTTGCCACAACCTCCTGTCAGGGAGTTGCAGGGAGAGAGAAGGTCACCCCAAGCCTCCTTTTCTCCAGACTGAACAACCCCAGTTCCCTCAGCTCCTCTCCAGACTCTTCCCCGGCTCTGCTGCCCTTCTCTGGACACACTCCAGCCCCTCAATGTCCTTCTTGAAGCGAGGGGCCCAGAACTGGACACAGCCCTCAAGGTGTGGCCTCAGCAGTGCCCAGTACAGAGGTAGAATCACTTCCCTTGTCCATGTTCAGCCACCTTCAACAGGGTGAACACTCCTGAACACTGCAGGATAACACTCCTTAGGTAAGAGTGCTTTAAAAAAGCCAAAACCCTAAGTAATGGTTCAGCAATGAAACATCCAAGAAAAATGATTAATCAAACTTGGAAAAAGCCCATTATTGATTCCATGTCCCCACGCTAGAAGCATTCCCACGGTATTGAGTTACTGCTCCTGTCAACAACAGTGATATTACAAAATCATGAATGGAGGAGCAGGATTGGGGAAAATCAGTGTTTCTGTCAGCAGCAGTAATCAAAGGCTCCAGCAGCCTAAGGGCTACTCATGATCCAACAGGTTGGCAGACGCCGGTTCTACTCCCATCTCCTGGCCCCACACAGGCCCGGAGCACAGTGCAGGAGGATAATCCTTAGCCCTAAGGCATATTTTCCATGGCACATGCCATCAAAAGCTATGGGAATTACAGCTGTACTTCCCTGGGATGCTGGCGGTACCACCCCACTGCTTCCTATCCCCACACTCACCAAACAGAAACATTTTAAATGGGAATCACATTGGATATTTTATTCTTCGTGAAGGCATTTTAAAGCACTACCTACCTGACAAGAAAATCTGATTATGCACCTACAAAAAAATTTATCACATTTTTGTTTTTTTCTTCTTGCAGTGTATCAATGTCAAGAGATGACAACACACTTCCCTGGCAGTCTGTACCTTGTGGTACCTTCAGAATTGGTAAAACCATCATCACTTCTCCAAAACCTATTATGCAACTCCCCTTTTCAACACAAGCACCTTCCACAGGGACAGGAAAATATATGTACAGGCCCTGCCAAGCCATTGGGATATTTAAACACACGATGCTATTAGAGAAATGCCGATTAAGTGACTCTTTGACTGGGAAAAATGGCACTGACCTTCTATTGAACTTCTGGCAGGAACCTGCAGCCTCATCATTTCATGCCCTGGCCAGAGAGAAGCAGGAGCTTGGAAGGCTTCAATTTAAGAGGCAACAGCATTTTGTAAGCCCCCCAGGCAAAGGGGGCTTCCCAGGGGTCAGGAAAACATTGAGGGGCAGCTGGAAGCCAGCTCATCACAGCCACAGGGACTCTTCCCAATAACTTCCAGTCACACTCTAGCAGTAAACTCCCAGAACAAATCACTGGCCAAAAAGCGATCAAATAAAAAGGATCAACAGCCAATGCAACTGCCTTCTGTCTCTGCACACACCTGGAGCGTGAAAAAGAACTGTCAAATGTCCTGACAGAAAAAAGGAAAAGAAAGCCCAAAGCCAAAGGATGATGAGTTTCTCCACGACCATAAACAATACAAAGCCATTTTGTACCTCTATCTTAAGTCCTTCTTCTTAGGATTTGCCTCCATTAAATGAGACTGTTTCAGGGTCTGAGCTGGCTCTCTTTTATCAAAGAGAGTGGAAAAGAAAAATCCAAACTTGCTAAAATTTAAACAACAACAAAACCTCCAAGCAACCAACAACGCCCACAAAACAATCACTGAATCAAAGCCACTTATTTCAGCCAAAAAGCCCTAAAAGCAATGATATGGAGAAAAAAAAATTTGCAGAGTGGTTTTATAGGAGGGAAAGCACCTGCTGACTGCAGAGGGTTCACCTACTGGAGCACAGCAAGAAAAAGTTGAATATTAAAGATAGACCAAGTCAAACATTAAACCTACTCCAACAGTTGCTCATTAAGCTAATGACCTACATTCAAATGAAAGGGAAAGTGTGAGTTTTAAAGTGTTATAGAACACCAGACATACTCTACAAGACAGCTGACCAAAATACTTATAAATCCTGATTTTTTCTTTTTTTTAAGGAAGTATTTTTCCATTCACTCAGGAGGACCAAGCAGGATCTAGAACAAGAAGGGTGACTACATAGAAAATAGTGACTTCCAAGGGAAAAATAAGAGGGACGATCCTTCTCCCCACATAGTTCATAAAGTGCTGATACTTGACAGCCAGGCAGTGTGGAAATAAACTGAATGACATTTAGGTTTATATAAATGACATTAAAAAGTCTTCATGCTTAAACTATTACTATAAGAATTAAGCAGCATTATTTTAGATTAATTCCAATTAATTCGTGTAACAGTCAGTTACAGTGCTGGAATACATACCCAAAGTGAGATTTAGATTTGCTGCCAATCCTTAATAATCTGCTAATCACTCCATAATTAAAACTTACAAGCACGTTTTGGGTTTTTTTTCTGCTTTATACCACTGGCTGCCTACCTGCTATTCCTGAATGTTTCAGAAATAACCATTTTCAGGCCAGCAGTATAATTATTGATGTTTTCCTCCGCTGTAGACAGGTCTAGAAGCAGGAGAGGCTCTCCAGCACCTCCATACACAGCACAGCTTGAATTCAAACTGCTCCAGTGTTTATATCACTCTGAGAAGAGTAAACAGTTCCCAGGCACTTACACCTAAGGATATAAAAAGTCCTTTTCATTCATCAGTAACACACAACGCTCCTGGCTTTAAAGCAGCAAGGGAGGCTTTACAGAGCTTGGGTTCAGCGATGCCACTTGCTTTTTTAAGTTCTTCCCTTCAGGTTTGTTAAGGTTTGATGAGTTTACCTGGGCAGCTGGAGCCGAATCTCCGCCGGGAAAGGTGCCCTTCATCCCAGACAGCGGCGGAGGAGCAATCTCGGAGCTGCTGATCGCTCTCACCTTTCCCAAAGGGCTCGAATTACTCATTACAATTGAGCAGAGACGGCGCGCGTTAAAGGAGCGGGCTCGCCGAGCGGGGGATGCTAATTAGCACCGAAATGACTCTGCCCAAGTGGAAAGCTTAATGACGTGCACCACAGGAGTATGATTATCAAAAAGAAAGAAGGGGAAAGGTGAGATTTGTACGCTTTTAAGCCAACTGTGAGTACCACAAACTGCCACCCGCGACCACGTATTGTTACCTGATGAACTGAGGCTGCAGTCGGGCCCTGCTACTCGAACCCCCATGGACAAAACCTATTTCATATGCAAATCTGGTTCCTTTAGCTGTTATTAAACACAGCGTTACAGATAAAACACGGTATCCAGCCTCCACGGGCTTGTAAACAACCTCAGCCAAACACAGAACCAAGCCCTACAACGCGGGTTGCATGACCAAAGGCCCTGTAAGCAAAGCCTTTTATCAAGCCCAAGATAGCCAGGAATGACTAACATAAAGCACTTACAGGGTAAGTATAACGCTGAAAGAGGAAGAAAATATTCCAGGACAAACCAGAGGCTCACTAACACTGGTTACAGTTCGATTCAGTGATAAACGTGTACTCAAACCCAAATCTTAGCAGTGTCAGCCACAGGCAAACAGCTGATATCAAAGATGAAAAAACATACATACAGAAGCAATAATGTGATGCTTTGATTCTGGAAATTCCACGTGAGGCAATGCACTGACCACATCATGTCTGACAGCAAATCCCAGCAGATGCTCAAATTGTCAGACACAGGAAGATTTTAATTAGTGGCATAACACATGACAGCAAGAAAGACCACAACCTTCAAGCTCCAAGTGCAATTTGCCTCCTAAACCCTTTAAGGCAGCAATGAAGTATGTTCTTAACCCATAATACTGCCTACTCTGCTGTACATATTCCCTAGGCAATAGGAAATGCTACTCCATAATCCTTTAGGAGCATTAAATAAATCAGGCCCATAAGCTGACTTCAGGCAGTTTAAGATGAGGAACCAGTTGCTACTCAGCAACACACAAACCAGCAGCAATGTGGGAATGCACAGAGCCTTGGGGCAACAGGGCAGTGTCTTCCTATTATCTAGGAAGACACTCCCCTAACAGGTATTTTACAGCCTTCAGATTTAGAACCTGAAGTTTTTCCTGTCACACATCCTGTTACTAATTGCTGAGGGTGTGCTGTGATTATTAGTCTGTGTTGCAACGTTTTAGATGAGTGGTAAGATTTGGCTTTTAACTATAGGCTCCATTTTCAACTGATAAATTAAGAAATTAGTATGAAAACCTGAGTGCATGAACAAGGGAGGGCTTTTCAACTTAGTTTGTACAGTCTCCCAAACAATTACATCTTCCATCCAATAACTGAAGCACTTCAGTGAATACAAGAACATCTCATCCACAGATAAAAGAGGAAGATTTATAGACATTACAACCTCACTGCAATCCTGTCTGACTTACTGTGTCAGCTGTGCAAACAGCAAAGGAGCTGTCAAGAGGGAGTCAAAAGGACATGCAATTTATGAAACCGCTTTTATTAATTTGTGCAACAGTGTTTTAGCAAACACTGAAGGATTTTACCTGAGCTTTTGGACTGAACAGCGTTGGAAAAACCATTTTAGAAATCCTCGCTTCCCAAGGCAGCGAGGTACAAGAGGCACTTCTCCTTCAAAACCCAGGTTTTACAGCTGATACACAAATATTTTCAGTAGACATGCTAGTAGGCAGATCTTCCAGAACTTACATGGGAATAAAACTCTTGTGCAAGGCATAATGTCCTATTAAGATGAGTTTACAGCAAGTGGCCAAAGTACCATGTTCTTGGCAACACTTCACCACTGCCTTCCTGAAATAATAACTTTGAGTCTTCGTGGCCATGGAAAACTGTCCTGAACTTCTGAAAACATCAGTCACATCTGAAAAGATTAAAAATCCACAAAGATTCCATGAACAGGTTCTAAATCCATTTAAGTTTCTCAAGTCAGATTTGATCTTTTACATCAAGTCCCTGCACACTTTGAGATTATAACACTGCAGTACTGACAGCACTCAAGAGCTGATTTGCCTGAGAGTAAAGGTTTAAAGTCTAATTAAATATTTTCACAACCTCAAGTTACAACACAGCAAAGGCACCTTTCACTCGACAGGACCTACAGTTCTTAACACTCCATGCACTAAAAAACAGTGAGCAAACAGTATATAGGTCAAAATATAAACTTTATTGAATGAAAATAGATACTAGGTACAGTAGTAGCAAAGTTCAGTCCAACTAACTGCATAAAAGTGAGTTCCATGAAGGTTTTACAGCCTGTGAAACATTAACCTTCACAGACCTCTCAGGTAGGGGAGCAGAAACAAATCAAGATGTATTCCTGAGGTATTTTAATAACCCGAATAAAAGCAAAAAGAACAAGAACAGCAAGTTCTTTTCTGTCGTCCTGCTGTGCACTGGGCAACTCAAATGGGGCATTGCAAGATCCTTATAATTTCACTTTACACAGTGGGGATGAGCAGAGCCCACCACTTAACACACTGCTCCAAACCCTGCGTGCCTTGGACTGAAGGAACCCGACTCCATGGGCCAGGGACTCGGATTTCTCCGCATTGGCACTCTCCATTCTGCAGCTCTGCTCCTGCTGCCCGTGGTTATCCCACCCCCAGCACCTTGGAAAGGTAACTGCTGACTGCACACAGCGAGAGAGCCATCTGCTTGCAAGCAGGACATGTACATTCCCCGTGGAGGGATTTGTCAGGAAAGGTTCTCCCGTCGTGCCGGACGAGCGAGACAAATTGCTCGCCTCCCTCAGAGCTCCTGGGAACTCACAGAGGATGCAGCAGTTTGGCACTGACATAAAAGTCCCTTGAGAGAGTCCCCTCAACTCCTGGAGACTCTCTCTCTCTCTCTCTCCAAGTACCAAGACCTGAGGGCAAAGTTTCCCCACCTGCTGCAGGTGCATTTTGCACCAGGAAGCACCCAGAAATATTGCTGTGGCAGCCGGGGCTCGGCAGCGCTAACAGAGAGAAGCCAACAGGTTACTCCACGTTTCCCAGGGACACCAGCGCTGCCTAAGAGGTTATTTAATGGCCCTGCTCCTGCTGTGTGACCACACTGCCCTGAAGAGCCCAGTAACAGAGCAAGAAAATGAGAGGAAGCCTCCTACCTGCAGAGAGCAGCAGGCACGAGTGTCACAGCAGCTGATGGAGACAAAGATGTCTCCACTGAGGGGGTCAAAGCCACCCAGGAGGCCTCAAAAGACAGGCTGAAATAGCAGAGTACCAAAAAGAAAAAGGAAAAAAAATGGAGAAAAAAAAAGAAAAAAAAACCTGACTCTGATTTTCAAGACTTTGATCACTGACTGAATCTCCTTTGATAAAATGACTCTCTGAAGAAGGGGCTGGAAGAAATCACAGAGCTTCACAGTGAGCTTAATTTGTTGGTGCAACAAGCACAGCCTGTAATTACATGCTACCATCACCCAAGCATGAATTTCGCCTCACGAACAAGCCTCAGGATCTGAAACAACATTACTCTTAAACTTCAGCCCATTTTAACTGGGATTTTCTTTCAACTTCAATAATTATTTGGGGGGGATGCTTCATTTCTCACTCAAGTTGGCTTCAGCTTGGTACAAGCTCCCCCCGGTCACGCCATCACATGACACCCAGAAGCCCTCAATGAATTTCTTTGTTCCATTTCTGACTTCATGCTATAGCAAATAAGCACATTTTAACAAGCCACACAAACAGAACCCACAAAGGGAAACTGTGGCAGGTTTGCCTCTGCAGCGGGAAATACAACTTGGGAAAAAAGTTAAAATACTCAATTTAATAATGTTTTGTTCTTATTCAAGCTCAATTAAAGTAATTGCAGCAGCACCACACACACTCCAGAAACATTTCAGCTTGTTCAGTCTGTTAATCATTAGGTTCTGTTTTGAAATGTACAGGTAGGTTTTCTTTGAAGTCAACTACTCTCTATTACATTCAGATTTGTGTTTTGGAGTGTCTGCTTTGAACAACCTCCTAGCAGAATGTGGGCCTAGAGTAAGGATAAAAGTGGTGGATGTAACAGCTTTGCTACGTAGTTTAATGCTTAGACTGATTTTAAGAGCAAGATCACATCACTTACTAGAGCAAGAGGGGACAGAAATCAACTTAGGCTTCATTTAAAATGTGTAAAACACATCAGTAAGGGTCAGTTTGGGGGTTTTTTTGCAGTAGCTCTATAAATTTGTAAACACACAGACTTCCTGCCGATTTCTAGCATCAGTGGTTGACTAAGACTGGAGTGTAACTTCAGAAAGGAATGGTCCAAAGACAGGAGATTTGTGCATTTCCAAAGACAATCTGAGACTCAGCACAATCTGTTCATTCACAAATATCAAGCAAAAGAGAAAACAGATCCAAAGGCTACAGTGGGTCAACATAAAGACGGCTCAAAGCTCCAAGACTGTGATTCACAGAACGATCTGGGTGTAAAACCCAAAACAAATCCACAATAAACAATCCACACACCCCAAATGCTTCTACAAGTGCACACTGTCTGTTCCTACCCACTTCCCGGGAGATGGGAAGATCTTCCTCCACTTCTGGAAAGCAGCTAAAGCTTCCTGAACGTTATCACTGTACAGTAACAAATATCTGACTGGGGTTTATAACAGAAATAACTTGAGGGCCCATAGCAGGGCTGTATTTAGTTATTTCAGTAGTAAGCAGTTTAAGGCAAAATTGACTGTTTAATCAAATGTGTAGTCTGAGCTGGAGTTATTTGGAATACTCCAATCTCCAAGTGTACTTTAATGAAAATAAAGGGACAGGAGATAACACTGTTCATCAAGGTCTGATTCTCCAAAGCTCTGCTGGTGTTTACAGCACTCTGGTGTTCAGGTTTTATTTAGACTACGGCAACTTCGGCCAGCGCAAAACCTCATCTACGAGACCTCCACAGTCAAGAAAGCTCTTGAGAAAGACACTGCTACCAAGGTTTAACACACCCATGCTATAAAAAAGCCATGCTTTTCGGCAGCTGTTTGCACTATGATAAATTGGCAGAACTGGCTCCCCAAGCAAACCTACAAAATAAACACTGAGCTGCCTGCACAGCACCCAAGCCCTCGTAACAACTGCCCCGTTCTTAAAAAAAAAAACACACTAGGACTCACTAATCTGAAACAGATACAACATAAACTGCTGCCACAGGTCAAGGTTTGATAATGGCAGTGGGCTCCACACTTCCCACGTCACCTCCCAAGCCAGCTGTGCAAAAATTCCTGTTCCTTACCCAGATTCCATTCAGAGAGAGATGCCTCTCTGATGCCATGCAACGCCTCACTTTGCTCCAAATTAAAGGATTTTTTTCAGTTTAAACACTAAACTGGGAAGACAACAATGATGCCCTGAAAATAAAATTAAGGGTAAGTAACAACACAATTACTTGGTTTTTATAAGCTGGTATTTTATTTTGTTGAAAGTTTCTGCAATTCTTTTTTTGAATACCTTTGTCTCATGAATTTGTGTTCTTGGCATTAAAGCACCTTGTTCATTTAAGTCAAACAGCTTCCAAATTGGATGGGGGAACGTGAAAAAAAACACAAATCAAATTCAACATACGTAACTGCATTTTAATCTAAATCTTCACCAAGGCCCTGAACTTAAAAAATTTCATGTTTGAAGGCTGTGCTACAACAGTTCTGTGCTCCATCCTTGGGTGTAACCAATTAATTAAATAATTTTTCCATACAGGTGTTGATGTATAGGTGAAAACAATTTCTCTAATGGAATATAGTGTTGGAAATATATATGCGGAAATGAAGGAACTCCAAAAGGTTTGATGTTCATACTGTTATCTCCCCTTAGAGAGAGACAACCTTAATTTGTTTCAATGTAAGTGTTTCAGCAGGGCATCACGGCTCCTCTCCAGCTCAGTTCACAATCTGAAGCCGACTCAAGGCTTCCCATTAACTCTCCTTCAGTCACTGAGTAGGAAGGGAAAACAGTCTTAAGTTGCTTATTTTTTATGAAGCTGACCCATCCATTCATAGGAGGAAAGAAGAGCACAGAGCAAAGAAGAAAGCTGTGCTTGTTTCCCTATACAAATAAAATTATGTGCATGACAAGTGTGCTGCTTAAGAGAAATGGTCACAACAAAACAGCTTATAACCACAGTTCTGGCTACAAACAATTGAAATAGTTCTTTCTTACAAGGAATAACAGGGCCCCACACCCTGAGCATTTTAAAATACAGACATCTAAGTGTCATAAAAGATCAGAAATATTTTGTCAAAGGGTTCAAGAAACCTTATGGCAAAAGTCTCAGAAATTCCCTCCAAGCATAGTTGTCCCAGGGGAAGGACAGCATATTAAATGGTCCCAGTGTATTTTACTTCCTGGAAAACAGGGAGAAGAGCCCTCTACAATGCCTTTTCACAAACCCTTGGAGCTGTATCAGAATGTCAGTTTTGAGCCCAAAGATACTTTCTAAAACAACAACAAAAGATTTTTTTTCTGAAGACTAGAAATACCAACAAAAGGAGGCGAATGATTTCAAATCCTTCTAAAGTATCAGCCTTTCTCAAACACAGTCCTGTTCTCTTCTGAAATACATCTCTGTAATAATGAAACAGAAATAAAAACATTTCTGTTCAAAGTCCTGATCTGGAGAGAAAGGGTATTTCATTTACTAAGCATCTCATGAATCTGATCTTACCAAAAAGATCTCAATAGCTTTTCATGCTGCAGTGGGATTTTTCTTATAATTAAATGGCAAGGGACTCAACCAAGGTGGAATAAACCAAGATGAATTCCTGGTACTATTCTAAGGGAAGCAACCTTAGAATTAAAACAGTGGTGGTTAAAACAGTGATGTGGGAAAAAAGCACTTTAAACAGCCAAAAGTGGAAAACACCATGGAAAGTACGGGCAGGCAATAAGACTTGAACCTGGCAGTTCAAGTCAGAAATAATGTAGTTCATACTCAAGGAAGTCAATTAGAAAATAATCAAGTTAGGATAGGCACTGTTGTTACATCTGTAAACCTAATTAATTGCAGAACATTCCTGAAGTGGTAGGAGTAGTATTCCAGCAAAACACATCCTTCGTGCAAGTCTCAACAGGTACAGGAAAAACATACACAAAGCTATAAGTTCGGTGCTATTTGATGGATTATGGTACCTCCTCACACGATGTTTTCACAGGTATTAACACACTCACCACACAGAAAATTTGTTTTTCCTTCCTGGAAATAAAACATACTGCTAGAAACCAACCATGCAAATTATACACAGCAGAGAATTATGGCATGTTCTTACTTTTTCTTCATCAGGATCCACAGCACTCCTGGCATTTATTTACTAACCAACCCAATACCTGGAAGAACTATGGAGTTATCATTCCAAAGGGCTGACCTGGATGGATAACAGACTATAAAGTGTTTTAGATATGATAAATGTGGCATTAAAATTTCAGGCACATGACAGTTCTGACTGCCTTTGATTTCTGCAAACAGTAACTAAGATATCTGAGTTTCTCAGTCTGCAGTGAGGACAGTGTTGCCTCAATCACAGCTGCAATGACTGACCACCAGTGAACTACAACAGCCCGTAGCCATTCACCAAGTTTAAGTTGCCACCAGTGTGGAAAACCAATCCACTGCATCATTGCCACTTCCTTTGCGAATCACTTGCCTACAATCCACTCATGGACTCTCCCAGAGCTCAGGTGACATCACCAGAGCAAGGATGCAGGGATCATTTCAGATGTCCTCTCCTCCAGCCCGGGTTAGTCCCACGGGTTTCTCCATCCAAATCCTGCTTCAGAACAACCCAAATGCTCACAGCACTCTAAGAAAAACAAATGTAAGGGACCTTTACAAAACACTGCCGTGTTTCTCACCTCAGAGGCAAAATATTTGTAACAGACAAATTTACAAAACGTAAATATTTTCTTTTCTCACGGCCCCCGCAGAGCTTTCGTTGACAGAAAATTTACCAAGTGGCAAAAATACAACACAAGCATTTCAGGCCAAGTCCTCATTTCCTTGTATTTCAACTATAATATTTTCACAATAGCATGAAAGCCGTCTCAGAGTGCAAGGCTCCAGCACAAACTGGTTAGTCTTTTGGAAAGAAAAAAAACAAAAGCTACTGTAGTATCCAGTGTTCGGCCTGGATCGATGACCGAAACACAAGAACAAAACCAAGGAAACGTGAAGCAAAGGTTAATTGCACACTACATTGTGTTGGTGCTTTAAAAACTAGCTCAGCTAAAATATATAAGTGACCTTGTGCGATAATCGCTTGGAAAAGCAGGCAGGCAGCTTCAGTTCGGAAACGTAACTAAGAATTTCTGGGACAGAAACGTGGAAACAAGTGATATCGTGTGAATTATTCGCAAAACTTAAGTCACCTGGTCACAACATTAAAAAAAAAAAAACAAACAGAAAACAAAATACTAATTTCAAGGTGTTTGCTTCGGGGGAGGAGACCTTCAAGGATGTCTACTACTGGAATTACTCCCTATTCATCCCCAGGGAACTCTGATGAGCATGCAGAACGGGCTGCGCAATTCCCAACCATTCCCTATTGTTCCACAGTCGGTGCTCAAGCGAGCGCGTAAACAAGCCACGAAAGACAAGATGCCACTCGATACCCGCTTAAAGACCGCAACTTTATTGACGCGCGGCCCGAAAAGTTCACGCTTGGCCTTTTTTTCCTCCCTTTTGAGCCCAACGGGGAGGCGCAGCGGCAATTACGCAACGCTGCTCCTTCGGAGGCGGCCGGGATGGAAACTCCGGGAATATCCAGGGAGGGCACTGCGTCCCAGGCCCTCGGGGAGTCATCCCGGCTCGATGATGTCCCTCACACCGCGTCCCCAGGGTGACAACGCAACATGGGGGGGGGGGGGGACTCTGCGCCCACACAACCGCGGTACTGCCCGCGTCGACAAGACCCGTCACGGCGACACACCAAGCAGTCGCCGGGGAAGGGGCTAGAGGGCCCCGAGGGGCTCAAACGAGCCCCAAAAATCGGTGTCCGAGAAGCAGCGGGTCCTCCCCGCGACCCCCCCCCCCCCCCCGCTACCGCCTTCCCGCCCTCAGCGCCCCGCGCGCGCCAGGCACGGCGCGCGCCCCCCCCCCAACCGCCGCTGAGGGACCTCGCGCGCGAGCGGCCCCCTCAGCCTTCCGCCTTCCTCCTCTTCCCTCACGGAGCCCAAACTTCCTCAAGGCGCAGCGCCGGCACCTGCCGGGCTTCCCCCGCACTCACCGCTGCGGCGCCGGAGGACGCCCGAGCCAGAGCCCGCCCGCCGACCGCCCGAGCGCCGTGCCACACAGGTGCCCTGCCCGCCGTCCCCGGGCCCCTCTTCTCTTCCTGCCCGAGCGCCCTGGAAAAGGGCGGGAAGGGACGTGTCCTTCTGGTGCCCCTCAGGACGTGGCGCGGCGCGCCCCCCCTGCCCGTCCCTCCTCAGGTCACACCGTCCCCTCGCTCGGGGACACCGCATCGCCGCGGCTCCCCTGCGGCTCTTCCCCTCAGCCCCTCCGAGGGCTCCTACCGCCCCCTGCCATGGCTGTTCCCCTCAGCCCCCCGGCTCTTCCCCCCCCCGCCCCCGGCTGTCCCCCTCAGCCCCCCGGCTCTTCCCCCCACCTCCAGCCATGGCTGTTCCC
Source organism: Neopelma chrysocephalum (assembly GCF_003984885.1). Classification (NCBI taxonomy): domain Eukaryota; kingdom Metazoa; phylum Chordata; class Aves; order Passeriformes; family Pipridae; genus Neopelma; species Neopelma chrysocephalum. The sequence goes on along the minus strand of NW_020897739.1, from coordinate 832,589 downwards.
CTCAGCTCCCGGCTCTCAGCCCTCCCGCCCCACCGCCGCGGGGTGATGCAAGGCGCCCAAGGCTTCCCCTTGGGTTACGGGAGGGAAAGAGGGAAATGGGAAAAGGGGGGTGGGAGGGGGGCAGCGAGATGGAACGAGAGCCCCCCTCAGCAAGCGGCGAGGCGGAACGAGAGCCCCCCTCTCCGCCGCCCCGCCCGGGCACGGACCCCCCGCCGGAGCCGGGACCGCCTCGCCCCGCTCGGTCCCGCCGAGTGCCCTCACCGCTGTCCCTTCAGGGCCGCTCCTCCGCGTCGCTGCCTCTGGTAAGGAGCCGATGGCCGCAGCTCCGCTCGGGGCTCTCGTCCTTCAGCCGGGTCCGCCCGGCCCGGGCTGCGGCGCTGCTGCGGCGCCGGGAGCGCCGGGCCCGCCGGTGCCTCCGCCCGGGCTCTGCTGCACCTGCTGCGGGGCTGGGCTGCCCTGCGAGCAGAGGAGGCTCCCTCGCTCCGTCCTCCCTCAACTTCGCATCACTCCGGGCTGCCCCCGCTCCGCGCCGCCGCATACACCGGCGCTGCCGTCCGCCCCCGGGCTCCGGGGAAAGGCTCGGCTGCCCTCCCGCCCCATGCACTGCCCCGCTCCCGGGACAGCGGGCAGCTCCCGGCACAGGGCAGGTCCCCCGTGCCCGCCTCTGGCGGGAGGGGCCGCGGCCGCCTCCGCCAATCAGCCCCAGCGCCGATGAGGTTTAGCCCCAACCGCTTTAGTTCCAACCCCCACCAGGGGCAGAGGCACCTGCCTCTGAACCAGGTCCATCCAACTGACTAAACGTTGGCTAAGCGATGAAGTTATCCCATCCTCCGTCATCTTGGGAAAGTACCTTTCTGACCTGACAGACTTTAAATACTAACGCTAATTCTCCAATTAGTTTTGCGTGTGTGTGGTTTGGGTGGGGTTTTTTCCTACTATTCACTTCTATAATATTAATAATGTAACAATAAAGTATAATAAAAGCGTATTTTCACAGCGGACAGACAATAAAGTTCTTTGAAACAACAAGATTTGTCCCTCATCTCACACGCACTCTAAAATCCAAACTTTCCGTCTGCTTGCTTTACACTTTTAGGTTCAAAAGTGGACCCACCGTTTCATTGAAACTTTTACAATGAACTCTAAAGAAGTGTCAGTCTCTCTTTCAGATTGGACAGATCAAGTTACTCCTTTAATAAAAGTGCAGGTTTGAGTTTCATCAGACAAAACAAGAAAGTTAATGAAATTGGAATGGTAAGTTAATGAAATTGGAATGGTAAGTTAATGACATGCACGATAAGAGAAATGAACATAAGCTTCAGATTGATCCCCGTTCTAGTACAGACGGCTTGCAAAAGAAAATGAAACTTTACTTTCATTCAAATTAATCCAATTTATTTGGGACATAGAACTTCTCCTGATATTCATTATAGAACCTTTTAAAAGCTCTCACGTTTCTCACATATAAAACAAATCATTAAAGCTTCTCAAATCCCATGCCCCATTTGACATCTAGTTAACATTAAATCACGTGTTAAGCTTTAGTGGGTGACACTGAAATCCTACAAGCTAATAGTGGCCTTTGGCTTTGAGGTAAATACTGAGCTCTCAAAATGAGGTTCTGAAGTTAAATGTCTCAAAATCAAGCATATTCACACTATTGTGTCAAAGGTTGTAGTTCCTTCTGGACAAAATAAATTTCAAACTGTAATGCCAATGGAAGGCAACGGGTAACAATTGAATAAATTCAGCTTCTCTGCATATCTAAGTGACCTCCTTATTCCAGTGGCAACTGATTTAGGAAATCCAAACCCAGCAGAACCGTTCTTGGGGTAACAATGGGCATAAGTCTGGATTTGAACCAAGTGTAGATTTTGTGCAGACCTCCCTGAGCTATGTTGAGATCTCCTGTACGTTTATCGATATTCTCTTTATTTCTCTCTTTCGGCTTTAATAAAGGTGCTCTTGCTGTGAAAGCAGCAATTGGTGCAATTACCTGGGGATTTTTATTACAATTGCTTAGCAGACCTTGGTAAAAAAATCAAATTAAGGGTTTCTTCATGGAATGTGGTACTGAAAACATCTCACAGTGGTGGTAGTGTTTTGAATTTACTGTGTGCCATTTAATTCTAACTCAGGAGAGAACGATACTCCTACGAGCTTTTGTATTATTTCCCACACATTCTATCTCTCCTGTCAGCACGTCATAGTTGCTTGATTTGATCATTGTTCTGCCTTGCCAGTGTCCTATCTTATTCAGCAAGCAAGCAAATTATTGTGTTCAGAGTTAATGATTTCCTCAGAACATCATACATTTATTGTAACAGCATGTAGTGATCTTTCCTTGTGCAAACACTTCAACTCCAAGAACGTGATACTGTCCTGTTATGGGTACATGCTATTGCAAATTTGCTTCTATTTCAAAATCCAGATATGCATAAAATTTTTGGATTTAACAATTTTGTATTTCTTTCAAGGTAAGTGTAAAGTGTTCATTATTAACTAAGTTATTATTATATTTCTAAGGTGTATAAGTTGTACAACCCAACTGAAACAGGGATTTTTTATTCTCTGGTAAATTCCAGAATGTAACACAGAAAGTCGGTGGAATTGGAATCTTAGAATTCGAAATTGTGATAAGAAAATTGGATTCAAAGAAAATAATAAAAATTCACAAAATGCTACAAATATGAAGCATTCTTAACTTTGGTTAAAGTTTTGCAGAGCTAATAAACACTTCAGAAGTGGTTTTGAAGAACTTTCTATTGTTGTTCAAAGGACACCTTCATATTATTTTTCAAGAGAGGAATAGTTAATGAAAATTTGTTTGTAAGTTGGACAGTGATGTCTCAAAGTTATTTTTACTGGCTGAGGAACAAGAAATGCTGCTTGACATAAAGTGTTTCTCTGAGGTTGGAGTGTGCCTTCACCCAATAGAATCAAGTTCTAACTTGATTCTGTTGGATGAAGGCGACTGTTCCCTGTTGCATTTTCTTCCTTGTGGAGTTTTTATCATGCTCATAAGAATCAAGGAATATTCTAGATCTGTGATTCTTCAATGCTGGTTAGTTGAACTGTTCAATGTATGGAAGTTAAATTGAAGGTTATGTCCCTTGTGCTTTTCTCCTGATTTGCACAGGTCTGTTGGCAAAAGAGAAAGTAATTTCTCCGGTAGATTTCTGGATCACGATGATTCACACACTGTTCTTTGGGTTGTTTTCCCCACTGCCTTGATTGTTTTGGCTGTACATGCACATACCTCAAGAGTTTTTACAGAGCAAAGTAGAAGTACAAACCTCCTTGTAACTCATCTAAGACAGTGTTAGATTATTTCTCTTGTTTAGTGGTATGTGATCGGCCAAACTAATTTGTTTAACTGCGGTTTGGAGTTCTTTTGCCTTTCCAATATGCCAGATGGAACTAATCATCTGAAATGTATATTCCCTAATTTAACTGCAGTGTTACCAGACAACCAGCTCTTCTAGGTCTGCTTGCCACCTCTTGGGAACTTGTTTACAGATCCCCATAAAAACAAGAAAAATGTCCAAAAGAGCCTGCCTTTGCTGTAGGTGATTGTTGGCCTTATCATCTCACATAAGAGACACTAACACAGAAGTGATGTTAATTCTACCTGTGTAGGTGACTCCCAGAACTGTATATTACACCTATAAGTGGTGGTGCCCAACAGAAGATAAGTTCTGTGTGATCACCCTGTGTTTTGAAGATCTTTTAGGTGTGAAATGTTAATTTGCAGGTAACTGCTGTGTATTGGGCAGCTGTCGAGTGTCTCCATCACTTTTTCTCCCCGTTGAGAAACCTGTGGTGCACCTTCAGTTGTTCTCTCAGTGCAGCCTGTGCGATCACAAAGCATAATGTGCTATTTCCTTGAGCAAAAATTGTAATAAAGCAAGAAGGAATCATTAATGAATAAATTCAAGTGAGCTCTCATCTCTTATTATTTCTTGTCTGGCAGTACTGGAATTTTCTGAGGGGATTTGTTGACCACAGGGTCAGAACACATTAATGTACGAAAGTGTTAAAACCACTAATCCCACTTCACATTATGTGGTTAGAGGAGGTACAGGGAAGAACACTTAAGAGTATTTAAGGGGATGGAACAGCTGCCTTATGAGGAGAGTCTAAAGGAGCTGGAACTCTTCTGTATGGAAAGGGAAAAGCTAAGGAAGGATTTGGTCAAAATCTGTGAAACCACGAAGTGGGTAAAGGTGGCAACTACACAGCTGCTATTCATTGTAATCCAAGAACAGGTGACAGTAACTGCAACAAGTATCAAACAGGTGAAAGAGATGAAAGAAAGCTCTTCATGAAAAGCAGCTGACCTTGATTTCCTTAATTACCCCAGGCAGTTTAAAAGCAGGCTGTTTGAGCAGGGTAGGAAGGCAGTGAGCAGCTTTATGGGCAACAGCTCTGTCAACCTGCTCCAAGGGCAGGGTTTGACTCTGGGAGGGTGCAAGTACAATACCTGAGTGTTCTGGATAAGTAATAAAGGTTTTGATTGTACTAAGTGGTTGTGCTGTCTCTGAAAGGTATTTTCTTTTCCTGGTGTTAGAAAGTGAATAGTGGCCCAGAAGCACTTTGGTCGCCCATGTGGTATTTGTTGTACTGGGAGCTCTTAAAGTAGACAGTAGAGAAACTTGTTAATGAAGTTTTCTTGTTATTTTTGCACTGGTCTAAGCAGAACTCCGTATATTAGGGTGGAAGTGGAAAACTACAATACTTTTTTTTATTTTTTCCTTGTTTGCAAGTGGAGATTAATTTGTTTCTGTGAAACTTGGGTCTGGAAGTCTCAGCTGTCTTTTCTGAGCACTTGTAAATCCTTGGGAAGTATCGATGTTAGGCTGAAATACAAACAGACAATAAGGTGTGGTGTAGGTATTTGTTGATTGAGGGGAGTTTTGTTTATGTTACCTATTCTGGTGACTCTTTGTTCCTTTGTTGTTTGTCTATGCCTAACTGATTCACTAGAGTAAACTCAAAACCTGTACAACTCTCTGTAGTGTTGCTGTGTTTTAATATTACTCTTCTGACGCTGCATCTTTAGTTGTTTTTTGAGTTGTGGGGTAACATCTCCTCGTTGTACATTTGAAAAGAAATGTAACAATAGCAAGATGGATGTTTGTGTTCACATTATGGCAGAAATTGATGTTCTTCCATTCAATTTAAGAAAAACAGTCATTAAGTCTACAAAAAAAACCCCTGCACGTGAAAAGTCACTCATGAGGTTTTATTTAGACTATTATTTCTATCCATAAACTTGACTTTTCAATTAAGATGTTTTTCATAACTCTTTGGGAGCTGAAAACTGAGAAGCCATTGGTATCATTGATGTGGAGGTTCAAATACCAGATTGGTACAAACTCAAAAACTATTTGTGTGGATTTAATCTGGTTAAAACATGGTGGGTTTAGTTGTGGTTAAAAATGTTTGCAAATGTAATTTGTTACCTTGCAGGTTGTTGCATCTCATGCAAATAGTCCCCTCTGTAGCCATCCTTATCCCTCCTCAAAGAGAAGAGCTGCAATTTCATGTCTTTAAGCTGAAGGAAAACCACATAATAGATAGAAGTGGTAGGGTTTTTTTTCAGTTTAAGTATCAAAAGATATTTTAAGTCTTTTACCTGATAGACCTTGCTTGTTGTAATTAGTTTGTTAGTCAGGAAGAAGCAATTACAAAATGGTATTGCAATGAAGTTTCACTTTTAGAAGGAAAAAAAAAATCCATGAAATACCAAAGCTTGGAGTTAGTATTAATTTCATACCTGGCCCTTGCAAGTGGTTTTTTCAGAACCCACTGACACTATCTACATATTGTAACAAGTACTGAGTTCAAAATGTGGCTGGAGAGGGAGTGAACCCATCCAACAGGATTCTTGATTGTACTTTGTTTTTACACCTGTAAGTGATTTCAGGAAGTGCTGCTGAGGTTTGTAGTTATGGTTATAACTTCAATCATGGACGATGGTAAGCTGTGGTTTGTGTATTTTTCCCCTGTAAAGTTACTTGTGTATGACCATAAATAAGACAATTAATAGTGCTTGGATACTCCACTAAAACATGTTTCTGTTTGAAGGGGAAGAAAAGGCAACAAACAAATGTGTTGCTCTAGCAGTATTTTATTGTACTTGGTTCTTGCAACATTTCTCATTAATAATAGAGGTCTTACCACACCTACTAAAAAAACCACCAAATGTGAGAAGCACTGTTCATCTTGTTTGTTCTCCTTACCTCAGCTGAGAAGCAGGAGTGAGGAACAGGGCACCTCAATAGGGCCTCAAGGAAATAATGAATTGAACTGACACCTAGCTGGTCACTGGATACCGGCACAACTGACAAGGGTGTGGTATGGGGTGTGTACGTTCAATTTTCTATTTTAGAAGTGGTTTGTAACAGAGCATTCATAGCCTTGCATGTAGAGTGGCAAAAACCTGACAAAACAAATAGTTAGGGATCTTTCCCTGGGGTCTTGTTCAGGTGGCTACTTCTTTTTTCCTCCTCTTGCCAGAGGTAAGATAACTTGAGTAGGTCATATTGAGCTCAGTGTTTTGAAGTCTTTGTAGTCAAAGATGACACTAAGTCATGGTCTCAAAATGTGCTAAACAGTAGAGTGTGCAGAGAAGAACTGACACCCTTCATTTAGGTGTCTGAACATGTCTCCCGTGTCCTCAGATACTGCTAGGCTGTGATTGTAAGCTACTGACTGTAACCTGTTTTACCATCTTCCATTTGTCATAAAAGTACCCTGACGTTAAGATGAGCTTGGTAAGTCCATGAAAGATGTGGTAGGACTGAGTTCCCGCAGTAGTAGGATAATAGTCCCAACCTACGAGGTCCCTTTCAATCCTGAGTTTGTGATTATAGATTTATAGGAAGCAAGAGATAAAAAACAGAACAGGGCTCTCCAGCCTTGATTTTTGGGATGCTTGCCAGGGGTACAGGGCAAAGATCCTGAGTACAAGCTCCAGTGCCAGGTGACTATTCAATATCAATTTATTTCTATACGAAGCTGGGAGGGGTAGGGGACAGTGATTTCCAGCAACTGATGTGAAACAAAATAACCCAACAGCACGATTGATCAAAACTGCCAAGGGAATAAAGTGTGGCCACTGATGTGAGTCCACAGAGCATGGAGGGAACGTGGTGATTTGAGTGCCATGAGCAGATCTCAACAACTTTGCAATGCTTTGGGAAGTCAGTAACTTCTAGTACTGAACTTACTGCAAGAACTGTGGGCCTTCACCAGCAATGCTGGTTCATCTCATTATAACTCCTGTGCTGGGTGCGATGGGAAGTGTGCCCAAATCACTGTGTGTACCTACCCCAGGCCAAGGAGTTGTTTCCCAATGTCTGGGTAGCCACCACCACATCCTCATGCCACATTTTCCAAACGAGTTCCTCACTTGCATGTCTCTCTGCGTTTTGCAAGCATTGATACGCTCTTAGAATGTCATACTGAAATTACTGCCATCCACTGCTTTAAATCCCAGGGGAGAGGTCTGCGCTTCAGTTAGAGAAGCGCTTCTGTTTTGTTGTAATAGGCATATTCACAGAATTTCCTTATCCCTATTTCATCTTTGTCCGTTCCTGTACATATTATGAACTGTTTTCCCCTATTCCTTGATTGCAAGCAGCCCTGGTAATAAAAGCTGTATATCAAGCTCTCTTTTAAATGCTGCAGAAGTTATTTTTTTTCACAGTAGGTGTCACTTCTTCCACTCAGATCTAAGAAATGCACCATCAAAATCTGTTTAAGAGACCACACCCTTTTGCAACTGAGGCTGTGTCTTACTTTTATAGCTTCCCCTTTTGGGATACCTGCTGTGTAATTTTACATTGTCCCTTCTGCACAAGTGGCTTTACAGTTTCTTACAAATACAGCATGTAATTACTCAAATATTAGTTCTGTACTGATTTATCTGTTTTTCGGACTGTATCTGAGACCATTTCCTAAAATGCCAAGTTTTTTCCCCTCTTCTTTTAACTATTTCATGGTGTCCCTGGGCTTAAGGCAACAGAAAGCCTGGAGGCCTGAATATATGGAGAGAATCATTTAGGGCAGGTGATGTGCTTGGAAAGAGAGAACAAATTGAAAAACATTTTCTCTGCCAGCTGCTCTTCTTAGTTTTCAGTGTAGCCATCTTTTTATTTAGAACAAGAGCTAAATATCAAGAGAAGGATGGGAAAGAAACTTGTAAGAAGAGCAAGAATCCATTTCCAGTTCTCTCAAAACTAGAGAAAGGAGTAGCCTTAGCAAATTAGAGCTCTCTAACAAGCCATAAAGATAATTGAAATTTTTAATTATACACCTAACTTAGGGGTACATGTTAGAAGTCTGTTGGTGTTCCATATCCTGTACCCCTGATGGCATTCATGCTTCTTTCAAGTCAAAAGTCTCAAATGGGTAATCATATATATATATATTAGTCTGAGTTTTTAATGAGTTTCCCATGTACTAACCTTTGAACTTACATCAAAATTGTTCAGTGTGTGAAGTAATTTTTAACAGCATAATGGTAAGACTGCATTAAAATTGAGTATTAAATAGATTAAGGAAAATATTTTTAAATAAGTACAACGTATGAATCACAATGCTGATATTATATACAAACTAACTCTAGGGAATTGGTTTTGAACAATTGCAGAAAATAACACATTTTTAATAATACAAAGTGTTATCTCTCCTTTTCAAATAAGCATTTTGTCTGCTTTTATTTTCCAAGGCTCTTTTCTTCCTTTCTTCTCCTGGAGGGGAAGTTTGCCTTGTATTAATCTTCTGTTTATTTTCCTTGCATTGTCTTTGCATTAACACATTCTCAAATGGAGTCATCTGGCTACGGAACTAATCAGCTTGTATCTTGTGTCTGTGGATATCTATGTAATCCCACCTGTGCTTATGATCTCCTAGGAAAACCAAAATTGGACAGGAATAGCATAATTGCAGGCAGATATGTTGGCCCGAACTTGTGATGCAGGAGAGAGCAGACACTGTTTGTCAGTACAGAATCTTCCATCTCTGCAGTCCTGTGTTGATGTTATCATATAATGATGCATTTCCTGTGTTTGCTTCCTCATGTGAATGATCTTCTGCAGGACCTTGTCCTTCACCAAACCTTCAGTGATGGAACTGGAGGTATCAAGTGTCTTTCACTGAGTACATTTATATTAAAGCCCTCTTGGGAACCTTGAATAATATATTGGATATTTTGCTTAGGGAAATTGGTTTGTTGTAGTTTCATACCCAGACTGTGTTAAATATGTGCAAAAGCACCAAAATGTTTGGAGCAGTGACCTGTTACACTTTTATTTGTCCCATTTTCCTGTTACTGCAGTAGTAATGACTGAACTCCAGCCAATAAGAAGTGTATGTTTAAGAAAGAAAAAAATCTGTTATGTAATGATGAATCTCTCCTTCTACAAAGTAGTTTTGCCAGCAATTATGGGAAGTTGGTTCTTTGGTTGGTAGGGAATAGCAAAGCATGGTCAGCTGGAAGTTTAATGTAATATTTCATTTTTCTGTGCTGAGAGTTGTGGTTGGTCCTTTTCTGGATTCTTTTTCTGTGTATGATTATGAACCAAGACTTAGTAACTGGTTATTAACTGAGATTTTTGATTTTTCTGTGCTGTGAATGGAGAACTGTAGCAAAATCATTAGAGAACTTTCATAGCTAGACTGGGATATTAGGGAGCCTTAGTGAGTCTTCCTTCTGAACAAGAGGGGTCTGCTGCTTAATGTTGCCCCTGTAGAAGTTTGGGAACACAGTTCTGGAGATTATGTGTATCTGGAGTAGCCACAGCCAGTAACAGAGATCCTTGAGCATGGGAATTTTGAAATAGAGCTCCAGACATGTCTTCCAGCCTAAACTAATCCCAGAACCACCCGTATTAGTCTTGGGTGTTTGATCACTTAAGTTTGGAACATATCTGAGGGTGTGGATTCCACAGCCACTTTGACAACCCTCATGGTAGTGTTTTTGTTCAAGTATGTAGTCAGCTCTTCCAGTCTTGGCCTTTGTGTCCAGTGCCTTTCATGCTATCACTATACACTTTCCAAAAAAGCTGTGCTCTTCCTTGATGCAATCCCACTGGATAGCTGGAGAGAGCAATGAGATCTCCCCTCAGCTTTTTCTTGAGATAAGGACATGAGAGAAGATATTTACCTGTACTCTTTCAATCTTGGCTGGATAGTAGACTTTAGGTGAGAGCCTGCAATTAATCCTTTGCATCTACTCAACTCTGGGCCTGTTGTGGAAATCTGGGTGCAGTGGTGTTCATGTGGAACAGAAGGTGATTCCCAGAAGCACCATGTTTGGAGGCTGAATTGAACTTCATGTTCCTGACTTGGATCAGATCTTGAAATCTGCAAAGGATGGAGGGAAGACAGAATTGGTTCTTCCCTTTGATTTCATATCAGCGACATAGCTGAGAACACTTCCTTGGGAAAGAACTCACTGCAGAGGAGGCAGCTTGAGGGACAGAGTAAAACAAAACAGGGACAGGATTAGTGAAAATAAAGGCATTGGTAGTAGTGGGATAAGTGTTAAGTGTAGATGATGCACATGCAAAGAGCAAAGTAGAATTCCTATGTGGTGGGTGAGTGACCACAGAAATCACTGTGTGCATTTCAATAGGCTTAGGCTTTCCCTTTTTAACTCCACAGTAATGTATTTGTGGACAAGAGTGGAGAAAATGAATAGAAATATTGCAAGATGGGGACTGTGGAAACCATGGAGTTGGGTTTTTCTAGAGTGGAGAGGGAAAGATTATTGGTAGAAAGGGGAGGAGTCGTTTGCTTTTCAGCCACTGTTTTGAATAATGAAATATTTATTCCCTGCAAGAAGAAAAGCTGAAACAATAGAGCTGTGTTTATAGAAAAATGGTCATTTGTCCAGACTCTGATTTCTGGTTCATCAATACCTCTTTGTGAGAGGTACTTCCCTGAAATATGCCTTTGTTTCCAATGGAATGCAACCAGGGGCGTATAGTGCAAGGAGTCTCAGTTGGGCAGGCTTAAACAAACAATAAAACAGTGCAAAGACTGACATTAAAATGTATATATTTGTTCTGTGCCATGTTCTATTCATTACCTGATTAGAGCATGAGGCAAAACAACACATCTTAAAGCTTCCAGTCTCATGAGTTTTGTCTGTACAGCAGCGTTACATGAGTCTTAAAACATTCTACAACATCATTCAAAGGGCAGTTGCCAAGCTTTTCATAGTGTTTGTTTAACGAGCTTCTAAATGATGGAAATAATGAGTGAATATCTCTAAGTTGATGCCTCTTCACAAGGACAAACAGCAACTTTTTCCTTTTTTCCCAGCCCACTGAGCCCAGTGATCCAGTGTTGTACTCGGAGGGACTATGCCAGGTGGTAACTGAGATGCCTTTAGGTCGCTTGCAGTGTAACTCATCTATGTTCTCAAAATGACATCTGCTTGCCCAGAGGCTGCTCCAGTCTATTTTCTTCTCTTCATGTCCCAGTATCATTTGCTGGAAGCAATTAAGAGCTGGGAATATTTACTAATACGTCACTGTTTGTCATGTCCCTGTTGTGATGACAGGGTGTGCTAGGGCTCCCTTTCTCTGTCAGAAAACCCAAGGTGGCCCAGATTGCAAGTTCAATAATGTAAGAGCACGATCCTAGTTAGATTTGTTGTGCCTTTTTTTTTTTTCTCCATCCTGGCGTGTTGACCTTGCCTGTTGTTCTGACTCTTACTCTTTGACTCCCTTGCAAAGCACCATCTAGTGGTAAAAGCTCACCAAGAAATGCAGGAATAGGTTCTGTTCCTGCTTCAGTGCTGCTTTCCGTGGTAAATGTCTCCTGCTTCTCCTTTGGAAAAATGCTCTTGAGCCTTATTTTTAGCTGGTTCCTCTCCAGCCTAGTTGAGACTTGGAAGCTAATTGTGGAGGGTCTATTGAGAATTCAGAACAGCCACCAAAGAATTTGTGAAGTGACTTGCACATGTTAGTGACAAGGTTGGCAGTAGTTGCTTTAATGTATCCATATGACAGCCTGGATTCAACAGCATGGACATTGGCCAGTTATTGATCTGTTCTGGTCACTGAACAAAATATAAATACATGCAGCACAGTGAAATGAGCATTATTGTATTTTGACTCCTTAAAGACAAAAATGAGTGTTCTTTTAACGAAACAGAAGTGGTTATGAACAACTAAATTCCATTATCACTGATAACCACAGTGATGAACAGATGGTGTCACACCTTGCTGTCTTGCCTGCATCAAATGCTCCCTCTGACTAATGGTCTTTGAAAATATCTCCCTCCCAGAATAGCACTATCTTCCCTCTTCGTCACCATATTATAGAGCACCAGAGGTGTCTTCCAATTTCATTAAAGCTATCAAGGAAAAGGTGTTTACTGGTGATCAGTGAGTATGCACATATGTAAGTGCAACATCTTAACAGATAAGTCATTATGGGCCTGTCCTATACCATGGTATAATTGGATTTATTTTTTTAGTATTTAGAGAGAAAATGAGCTTGAACAGCTTTAAATAGGAAGAGGTTTGAAATCTAGTCTTTTTTTGACCCACAAAAATGACACATAACTACCAAGATTAATATAGTAGCTTAAATGTTGTTGATTCTAGAAATATTTTCAGCCTAACCTGTGTTCAGTTTTGAACCAACTGATACCAGGTTTCTGGTAAAATCAAGAATCGAAAGTGAAAGAAAAGAAGTTGCTGTGTTCTTAGTTTTGTGCTGCACACAATACATCTAAAATTTAGGGAGCCAAAGCACTTCTGAGTTTTATGCTTAGGTATCAGAGCTGTTGCTTGCAGAGTCAATTATGTGTTAATGCAGAGATAGGATTCATTGTTAGCATGAAGAGTTCATGGAGTTCTGCCACAGAACTGTGCTGGCTTGTATCTCTCAGGCACAGAGGTGGACAAGTGTGACAGACAGCTGGAGGTACCACCCCCTGCTTGAGGAGGGTGCAGTCACTTGTCTTTAAACTGCATGGCAATAGAATCCCAGCAGGGCAGTTTGTCTGGTGTGGAAAAATCTCATAAATGTTGTTTTAGGTCGTAAGAGGGTGTATCCTCACAGCATGAAACTAGGAGCTATCACCAGATCTTAATTCTTGGTTTAGCCATCAGAGAGGATCCCTCCTTTCTTGCCAGAGCAGATGGGACAGAGGCAAAAGGTGCTTGAATCAGTAAGGTTAAGGTCAAAGCAGGTAATGAAACTATCTCTTAAGTAAGGACACAATATTGATAATGACTCAAATTCTTTTGCAACCCCTGGTGCACTGTAAGTGTTGATTAGAAATAATTCTCAAACTTGATTTCAAATGATGATTAGGTGTGAATTATCACACAAACCTGAAGGCATCTGTGAAACACTCTGCAAGGGTGATGATTAATGTGGTGATTGTGTTGTGAATTGTAGACAGGAGCTGCTGAGATGTTTTTGAAGTTGCATATAAAAATGAAATTGAACTTGTTACCTGTGACTTGGGGTGTATAATATGGGTTCTAGTTTATGTTGGTCAAACTGTTGATGTGGAGCTGAGCAAACAGTAAGAAAGCCTTTTGTTTCTTGAGTGTCAGGGATGAGAACTTGGACAGTCTTCTGCTTAGCTGGAAAGGTTTGCAGTTAGTAGCACTCTTGTATCTCGTACCTGGTGAGTGGCTGTGTGCCTCACATCGCTCAGTACAGTGAGTGTTACTGGGGCTCCAAACAAATCTTTTATAATAACTGGCTCCATTTTGAAATTATATTGCGTGTTTTGCGAGGTCACCAAACTTTCAAAGGGCAGAAAGGGAAATTTCCCTAACTCTGGCATGTTGATGAACTCTTTGTCTAATGGGGCATTTTAATAAGGAGTGTGTATGAAAACAATGGCTCTTGGATTAAGACCTTCAAGGCTTGTTACCATGGGTAAAAACTGTAAACCCTCTGGTCCCACACTGTAGGCAAAAGGCTGAAAGAAAATCTGTGCTCTTTGCCCTCTGGCAGTCAGATAAATTCCCTTTCAGTCTAGGTTTCAAAATTAAAATGTTCATACATTACCATAAAAGACTTTGAAATGAATTAACATCTGTTCCAGTGAATTATTGATAAAGGTTGGAAGCTAAGATAGCATATTAGTGTATGTACCAGCTATATGAGACTGGAAGTGATAGTTAATGCTCTGAACCTCCTGTTGTAGATAGGTTATATTTACCTGGACAAGTGTGAGAACATTTGGGGCCTGCAGCAATGCAGGTCAGCCCTGAAAATCAAGGAGCTGTCCTGGCATTGTACTGATGTTCTGCTCTTTGTACACCACACACACAAAAACCCTCCACCAAAAACCCCAAACAACAAATAAAACCAAACATTAGAAACACAAACAAAAATCCCATGAAACCAATAAACCCAACCCAAACAATACCCTCTTCTACCTCCCCCAAAAAAATTGACCAACCAACCAAACACACCAGGGGAGGAAAAAAACCCCTGCTTTTGTAAAGCAGAATCACTTGTTCTCGCTAACATTTCACAGACTTGCAGGTTCTGACCGGGTTAAAGACTAAATAAGAGCAGGTAATTCACTTAAGGCGTTGTGGGTCAACGAGGTGGAGGTGGGGTAATCACTGGTGCTGTTTTGGGTTCTGTGTGTTTGCAAATCAGTCAATTAATTTTGTGCAATTTCTTATTTAGTCTGAGTTGATTTTCATCTCTGTTCTGGTGTTTGCAATACCTGACCGTGGCTTTTGTCATAGCGTGGTGGTTGATGAATAACCAGATTTCCCAATCCTAGTGGTATTGGTGCCTTCTTTTTGCTTGCTCTTCCTTGGGTTGTTTTGTGTAATGCCTGTCAAATTAAGTTGGATTTTCTTTATTTTCCATAATGCTACTCTTCTTCCTTTAGAAGGGAAGGATGTGACACATTCCTGTGAGTCCCAGTCCACTATAATGCAGCCAGGCTAACAAATGCTGGCTGTCCACAAATCTGACTGTGCGTGCTGATGGCTCTTAGAAGAGTAAGATTACTGTCAGAGGTCTTCCCAAATGTGATTTTAGTGGTGGTTTTGTTTAGACTGACATAAAAGGAGCATTATTGGTATTTCAAAGAGTAGTTAAACAATATACCTATACATGTCCATTCAAAAATTGATGAACCTCCAGAAATACCTTGGAATTATCTGCCATATAATGTACTGAAAACACCTATGTGCCAAACAAGAGAGCAGGATTTATGTTGAAAGAAATTATATGGGAACAAAAGTATGGTTTTCTCAATTGTAAGCTCCTGAAGCAGTTTGAGTTTCTGTACCTGAAAGCCTCATCATATAGACAAGATCTTGCCCACGTATCAATTTATGCAAATTGTTTCACTTTCCATCTTGCGGAACACCTACATGTAGGAGTCTGTAAATTTATTGTAATGATGATGGGACATTAATGCTGCCCTTAACAGACAGGGCAGAACTCCTGTGTGGCCCCATTACAAAGCTTCACATTAGGCAAGAGATTTTTGTGTGCTCAGTCATCTTATTCTGGTATTTTACAGTCTGTGTGAGTTCAGAGGTGACACTTTCCTGAGCCTTGTGGGATTGCATACCCAAAGGCTTGCATAATAGCCTGACTACCTGTCCCTACCAGCCTTGCCTCTCGTAGCAGTTGTGTTGCTGTGATGATTTATCTGAAATGATTGTGAAATTCTTTAATTGGCACAGCTCCTGGGGCATGTATCTTCCTCTGAAGAGCCTATTAGGTGTTGGAGGCAGTGCCTCACAAGTGTATGGCAATTGTTATGGAGAACACAGAAGTTAATTTAGCAATTTTATGAGGTTCAACCTAAGGATTCTGGGCACAATAAGATTTTAGGGAATGCCCTTGCCTCCTTGCAGTGATTTTTGGGAACAGAGCACTAAAATGGATTTATGGATGAGGGTATTTTCAGCATGTAGTTCTCCAGCTAAGTTGTGGTTCCATATTTATGTCTCTGGTGTAAGATGCTTGCATGTGTTTATATAAGTATATAAACGTTGGTTATTTCACCTTTTTTCAGAATCACTTCAGTCAGAGTTGTTGGTAATATGTTGGTATAAATGAGGAAAAATATGGTCATCTACCCTTCAAGGCAGATGAACTGTGGGGGAAACACTGAATGTGTTCGTAGAAACCTCTTAAGTAGAACTGCAAAATGCTAAGCATTGTCTGTTTGTTTTTTTTTCCTATTTCTGTGCAATTTCTTTGTTATACTCAGGATTTCTGTGCCGCTTGCTTTTTACTTGATCTGTTTTTTCATTAGTTGTCTTCCAGCTTGCTGTTGGTTTTGTTTTAACTTCTGATTACTCATAATAATACAGATAAAATTATAGCTGTGTTGTATATGTAAGTATTGATATACTTAAGAAGATAGTCTTAAGTGAGAGGTGGAGCTGGACCTAAATGTTCAATCCTTCTCTCCCCTTAATTCTGAAACATTCTGAAATTAGAATGAGAATTTAAACACAGAACCATGAAATTAATAGTGACTTTTTTAGTGTGACACTGCAAAGACTTGAGTGAGGCTTAAATAGAGGCTTGAGTGGCTCTGCTGAGGGGTGAACTTCCTGCTATATTCCAATGTTTTAAATATTACCTCTTGGGCTCTGCAAGGCAAGGAAAAGGTTGATATGTGATACTGTGTAAGGAATCCTACAGTAACAAGCTCATGTGATGTGAGCCATGCTGAGCATTCAGGTTTCCTGTACAATACCCAAGGACATCAGGCACTGGGTACCACAGAACTTTCTCTGGGTCTTAAATAACTCTCCAAGTCACCTGGTGGGCCAGTCATCTGTGCAGGGAAACATCATGGCTCCATCACAGTAATGTAAGGAGTCTAAAGAAGTTATAGGAAACTTTTTATTTAAAAAGATACATATATTTCCTAGTACGTTTTTTCCTGGCAAGAATATCTTCTTTCTTGCCTTCCTTGATATAGGAAGTTGGTTCCTCTTGTCTTTTGAGGTGCATCTTGAAAAGGTACAAGCAGTGAACTGGGGACCTCTGGTGAAGCAGAGTATTCCAAAAGCATACTCAGTATATCAGAACACTATCTAAATTTTGGCTCAGAACATCAGTGCAGTGTCTTCCTATTGTACAACTGAAAGTTTGGGTCGGATAAATTACTCTTGGACTTGATTTCAATATGTGCATTAGGTAAGAGTCTATGCTGTGCTGCTTGATAGATAAACCTGGAGTCCTCCTGTGTATTGAATGTCTGTGAATGTTAAATGACTCTCAGGTGCATGCTGAGGCTTGTCATGGGATGAGTATGAGTGAGCATTAAGTCATATCTTACTATTAATAAATCAGTGTATGACAAAAGATGTTTTATAGTGAGCATAAATAGATGAAGAAAATTACACAACAAACTACTGGGGGAAGGGCCATTTTAAATCATGCTGGGAGATGTGGTGTCCCTAACAGATGGAGTTGCAGAGGTGATGACAAATGTGATAAGATCAGGACAAATCAGCCCATTTTCTGTCTTTGATTCTTGTGAACCAAAAGTGCTAAAGATCCACCTTAGTCAGGTAGAGAAGTCAGCTAAAAGGCTGCTTTGCCTCCCCACAGGAGAATGAAACAGTTGAGTCAATGTGGTTCTGTAAATACAAGTAAAACAGCAGGTGAGCACATCATTCAAGTTATTGGGCTACAAGCAAGCCAACAAAGCAAGATTTCAGTGACTGGGATTGTTATAGTGTTTAGTCTGGAATTTTTTTTACTGTTACTGACTTGGGAGAAATCTGAAAATGGTGGTGTGTGAGAATCCTATGGAAATTCTGTAAGGCCAAGTGTTTTGATTCATAAGAAATAAACATGAGACTAACATGAGTGGGAATCCCTACCATCACATATTCCCAGTGAATATACATCCATTGATGTTGTGCTGTGCTAGAAATGTTTTTTTAAAAAAGCATTGAACTTCAGTTTTTAATAATGTATTGAGTTAGTCCTTGCACACTTATTAAAGTCTGCCAAGCTTGAGGCTGCCTGAAGTTTCCACAACAGTAAAGTGATCCTAACAATGAGTAAGTCAAGGTAATTAGAGTAATGTGATAAATCAGACACTGTTTTCCCAACATGGTGCCCTTTGCTTAGTCACTGCAATCTTTGGTAAGAGAAGTGTATGATCTGTATCGGGATTTGTCAAGTGAAACTGAAGTCTTGTGTTGTAAGCAGCTTATTTACAAAGCTCATTTATCCTTACTGGGTTGATATTGGCTTTTTAGTTCTCCTCTGCAAAACTATAGTCAAGGAAATCATTTTAGAAACTCTTCCAGCAATATATTTTTGAGATAATTTCACAGAAGAACTGTGCTTACTTCCTCCCTGCTCCCCAAGTGTTACTGCAATGCAATCATAACTTAGTAAAGTCAGATGAACATAAACCCACTCATTTTTTTATTAAACTTTTTCCAGCCATCTTTGAGACTTAAAAGACAAGGATTAATTTCAGATGTTCTCCTTAGCAGGGTTGGGAAGGAGAGCTGTTAGCTTGAGTGTGTCATTCAGAGAATCTGTTGAGGAGGAAAAGGCCGAAGGTTCAGCTCACAAGTAGTGATGGTGTCTTCATCTGTGTATTGAACAGTGATTCTCCTGTGTGAGACAGGAATGAGAGATCCCCAGACAAACAAAGGCTATGTAAACTTTATGGAATTGACCTTTTAGAGATCTGCTTTGCATGTTAGAAGATGGTTCTAGATATATAACTACTAAATATTTTCACTACTAAAATGACATTTATTTGCTTAAAATATGAGGTGACCAAAGCTGAGAATCCAGGGCTTTAGAAGCTTATTGGAAAGAAACTTGATGTCATAAGGTTGTATCTTGGACTTTGTCTATGGAACTATTAAGGAATGATTTGTTTTAAGCATATTTAAAAGCTGGATCAGGAATGTGGTCAAGTGTCTTTAAAGCCAAGTCAGGCAATGATAATCTGGTGTTAGAAAACCCTCTCTGTGCTGGAATGCTTTAAGGAAAGTTGACTTTGCTTTACGTGCTTTCTGTGCAGAGTCACTGCTGACCTTGTAGCAGCTCTTTCTAATGTGTTAAACACTGGTGAGGCCACACCTGGGGTAGTGTGTCCAGCTGTGGGCTCCTCTGTGCAGGGGAGACACTGAAGAGAGGGCAGGAAAGGGCCAGAGAGGTGTTCAGGGAACTGCCCCAACTGATCTGTAAGGAAAGGCTGAGAGCACTGTGGCTGTTCAGCTTGGAGGGCATCTCACCCACGTACCAACACCTGCAGGGAGGGTGCAGAGCAGACAGAGCCAGGCTCTCTCCTGTGCTGCCCAGTGCCTGCACCAGGGTCCATGGACACAAACTGAAACACGGGAGGTTCCTTCTCAACAGGAAACTTCTTCAAGGTGAGGGTCATTGAGCACTGGCAGAGGTTGACCAGAGGGGCTGTGAAGTCCAAGTTGAAGATGTGTGAGTGAGCCTGGGACAGCACCAGAGTACTCTGCTCAAAAGGTATCAGAGTGTAACTTCTAGAGGTTCCTTCCAACCTCAGCTGTTCTGTGATGATGTTAATGATTCGTGAACTGGGACACTGCAGGACCAAATTAGTTATGCTTTAAAGGCTTAAGCTCTGACTTTCTGATATAACTCTACAAAATTGATACATTAGTGTAGGGAAGTGTGACTTAGCCACTACCCATAGTTTAAAACAGTACTGGGGCTGGGAATGTCTACTTATCTCACCTTGATGGATCTCTAAGTCAGTTACTTGGTGTATTTTTGGATAAACACTTCGTGAAGCTTATCAGATAAAAAGAACGAAATTATTCTTTTGATGAAGAGGGCTGATGTTAGGGCAATACAAGTAACTTCTGTCTGTGGAGTTCTGCAAGCTTTCTCTTTCATTTACTTCTGAGAATTCTGTTTTTCCTGTTAATTTGACTTGTATGCATTGTCTAGACCTCTAAAGATAATGATTAGTTTAATAATCTATTAATTAGATTAATTGCACTAGTAATAATAGTGCAATTGAAATCTAAAACCCCACGTGTTTTATACTATCTTATATTTTTCTACTTAATGGGATTTTTATACTAGTTTAAAAGGCTTTTGTTGTATCTCTTCTTTGTCTGTGACTCTATTTTGTTAAACACTGAGCACTCCTTACTAGATACCAGGAAATAACATTTCTCAAGGTTTTCCAAACAGCAGTTTTATTATAATGTCACTGATTAACCAGTCTTAGGAACCATTAAAAGCCCACTTGCCACTTACACAGCACTGCTCCTCCAAAGCAGGACTCTGAGAACCCTTCAATCTCCCCTAGCTATGGCTGTGTTTGAGCCTGGTCAATGACAGGTTATTAGGTTGAGACTAAAACTCCAAGTATATTTACGAACATAAGAAATAACACATATTATTTCATATTAATACATACTACTGTTCTGACTAGGAAGACCCCAGAAAGCACAGTTTAGCCAGGCTGTTGGTAAATAATCAAGACTATTGTTTTCCTTAGGGCAGTTGCTCTATAAGAAGTATTGTGGAACTGCTGCCTCAGGTGCCTGGTTTTGTGATTTCCTGCTCATATTGCTTCTTAGGGAGTAGATTTCTGTTACTAACAAACTTGGCAAATCTAAGAGCTGATTTTCCTCATGCTTTCCAGGAAATACTTCACACTTGCACAGATGTCAAACTGATGGTGCTTTGGTATTTTCTGAGATAGAAGAGAACATACATGGCACTATCTCATTGCAAGATTATGGGGGGGGGGAAAGGCTTTTTTTTTTTTTTTACTCTTTGGGAAACTATAAATGAGATCTCACTCAGCTGGTCTAATAAAGCTTTTCCATGAACAGGTGTGAACTAGCAGCCCTGAAGGCTTCCAAATGCATGTGAATACAGATGAGGTATTAGCAGCTTCCTCAAAATTTGTTCAGTTTGAAAGGTACACTTAACGGGAGGATGAGCAATCCAGTGAGATGAAATACTAGAAAGTTTTACAGATTCTCTTTGCTCCTCAGAGCTCACCAGAGAAGACTCCAATGTTTGCTGAGGCAAGTAATGGGGGTCAAAGTCAAGCAACTGAAACCATGGGGTGCTTTGGTAGTGATGGCTTGTTG
The DNA here is from genome assembly GCF_003984885.1 of Neopelma chrysocephalum. Taxonomy (NCBI): domain Eukaryota; kingdom Metazoa; phylum Chordata; class Aves; order Passeriformes; family Pipridae; genus Neopelma; species Neopelma chrysocephalum. Next base: position 811,479 of record NW_020897739.1, on the reverse strand, counting down.
ACTCTGCTCCAGAGAATTGTGTTTACCAAGAGACTTTATGACAGCAAAACTTGGGTTATAAAGTTCATAGTCCTCCTTTTTTTAATCTTAGAACTGTAAACTCCCATTCTTTCAGCATATTTAGTAACTGCCTACTTGATTTTACTTCGTGTTCAGCTCACACAAGAACACGAGTACGTTTGATCTAGGCACAAATGAAGAGTTGATTTTAGTAGCAAAGTATCAGAGGGAGAGGTGTCACATTATCTTGAAATTCTTGATTTCTTTAGGCCTATGCTGTGTGATTTTTACAGCTCTGTCTCTGCCGTGCATTAACTGTCTTTAACTCTGTAGTAGGAAAAAGCATCTAAGAATGTTGATTTGAATGTTTTATCTGTCTATATAGATAAATATATATCTGCACACACAGTGTAGTTTCAAACACTCTGGATGCACTAAAGAAATACATGTTCAGGGAAGATTTGTGAAACAGAATGACTGTTAAAATTGTGAAGGATTTGTCAGATGAGTTGAAAACAAATTGAAATTTCTCCCCAACAAATCAGTTTCTCATGTGAGATCTGTCTGACCAGGTCCCTTTCTAATTGAAGTATTATATATGTTCAGAGAAAAATTTGATAAGTTGCCTGTAGACCTCTTAAGAGTAACAGGGGTAGTAAGCTGGAAGTAAAAGGACCAGTCTGGGAACAGATCTAGATGTGAGTTGTCCAAATGGTTAAAAAAAATCATTAAGAATCCCACCTCCTTCCAAAGCCTCTGCAGATCCAGTGTCAGTGTGGTGTTCAGGAAGTGGTTATTTTTTATACAAACCTCTGAATATCTCAGTTAACCTGCAGTTACCCTGCCCTACCTTGAACAGATTTGCCTTTTCAGGTCTAGTCCTGGGAGCTTTTGAGATACCAGTATCTGGAAATCTGCTTTAAAGATGGAAAAGTAGAAATTGGTAATAAAAGGCTGATGTTACTTCCCCTTGTTGTTAAAGATTTTGGTGTTCCCCTGAAGTCAGGGCTTAGAGCTCTGCTGTGCTCCTGCTTCTTTTGCATTTCTCTCTGCAGAGTAACTGATCGTCTGCCCTGGTTACCTTGCAAATCCTGCTGTGTCTTGTTAACTTCCTCACAGAATTTTATATATATAATATGCCTGAAGACAGATGAATCTATGATCCTTTGTCTAACACCTGGTAACCACGTGTGTCAGAGAAGAAACAAGCCCTGTGAGGTTGTACGGACACAAAACTTTCACAGTAGCTGATTCCAATTTGATTTACATCCATATAAGCCAAGCCAAAAGTTCATCTTTATGGGATTATTCCTGTTGAAAGGTTTTATTTGTCAGGGGAACTTGACCTGGTGCAGTGGAGCAGAGGAAACTCTCTGGACTGTGGGTTAAGTGTAGTTAGTTAGACTTGAACTGATCTGGTGTAGGGACTGAGATGAGGAAGATACTGGATACAGATGGTGGAATCAGGGACCTCAGTCCCCTCTGATTTCCTGTGGAGCAAATGAATGAACTACAGATCCCCTTTCATTTCAATATAGTTAGGCTGGAAAGCTTTCATGTGCTTTCAGCTTACACTTTTTTGCTGTTGCACCTGTAATTGCTGAGGACTTCTTTGTTATTCTTTATAGTCCTAAAAATATGATTTGATGAGCAGGGCAGGCACATCTAGTAGAATAATCTGTACTTAAGTGTTTTGGGTTTTTTTCTGAATATTGTACCTCTCACTTTGAGTTGTTCCTGTGCAAACAAACTACTGTTTATGTTGCAGGAGCAATTTTTTTGTTCAGAATCTTCTAACAGCAATAGGAGATGGAGTTTGTCCCCTCTACTCTAGTCCCACAGTGACCAGGCAGGTGCTAATGGGCTCTGGAGAATTCATGGCTGTTGCAAAATGCCCTTTCTAGGTATTATTTGGTGGGGAAAAACATTAAAAAGGACTATGCAGAATTAAATAAGAAAGGGAAGACCATCTGATTTGGGTTTTTACCTCCTGTGAATATGCTCAGAGTCTGTTTTTAAAAAGGTGGTGACCCTTCCTGGGCCCCTAAACTGTATTAAAAAGTGCCAGAATATTGTGACATGGAGCTTGGCTTTACCAGTCACCGGATGCTGTTTATTATCTTGTCTTTGTTTATCAGAGACAAACTAGGGCAAGGCTGATTCCAGAGGTACAATAGTACGGGGAGGTGGGGCTGGAAAAAAACCCCACCCACTTTTGTGCGTGACCAAATGGCAGTTGTAATCCACTCCTGTTTGTGTGTGTGTGTGTGTGTGTGTGTGTGTTTGTGTAGAGCAGGAGGTGTTATCCCAGGGCTCAAGGGCATGGAATCTGCAGCTTAGGGAGTCAGTGCATTCCCATGAGCTGCCAGGGCTCACTGAGGGCATGCTGCTATAGCCCCAGGCAAGCTGTGTGCAGGGCCTGCCTCTCATCTCCTGTGGGAGTTCCAGATCCAGAGCACCATTAGGGATAACGCTCCAGAGGTGTTGGTTTTACGAGAGGAAGTTCGAAACTGCTGCTGCCTCCCTGCTCTTGGCACATCCTCCTAAAGGGAGGGGAAGTCTGCCTGCAGTGTTCTTCCACAAGGGAAACCAGATATGTGGGTTAATTACAGTGAAATTATATGATCTTGGGAAAAGATTAAATAATAACCAGAGGGCACAAAGACTTTAGCAATGCAGTGCTTCAGAGAGGTGAGCTGTAGAGCAAGGCATTTTTCTTGCTGATGGTGCCCTGCATAGCTTTGAGTTGGAAACCTATGTTTTTCCTTGGGGCTTGTTTTGATTTTTTTTGGGGGGGTGAGGTGTGAGGGTAAGAAGAAAGAAGGAAGATAACTCTCAAGATGACTCATCATGGCAAAACTAAAATGTTTCTACTTTGTTAGTTTCCTATTAGTTTTTTTCCTGTACTGGGTAAATTTGGGATGTTTGCATTTCCACTTGTGTTTGTGCATGGAAATTAATGAGCAGAGGTGTTATTGCACCTGAGATGTAAGATGACACTTTAATGAGTAACTTATTGTACACGTGATGGTTACTAGCAGAGATCAATCTATCAGTCAAAATCCAAAGTACAACTCCTGATATTGTATATGGCAGCTGAGTCTCTGATATGATACTGAACCTGTAGAGCAGGAGGAAAGAGGCAGACAATAACAGTCACAAAGAAATTAAGAATATTCAGAGATATCAATGTGGCTGAGTGCTTCAAGTTATTTATTAAAATCTGAGACGGTCTAAAATATAAATGTCATTCAGGCAGGGCTGGCAGATGGCACAAGATCTAAAGAATTGTGTGCTGTTCTACAATGAAGTCTGGAAGTTAGGCAGGAACTCCCAAAACAGTTATAGAATGTCTGAGTTATAGCCAGAGTATCCACTGGTTTTGGAGCATTAGATATCCAAATGTTTGGGGGAATTAGGCTTCAGTTCCTGTTGTGTCCTGTGCTCATCAGAATTATGTTCTTTCAGTGTTTTGTTCCAGCTCTGGAATGTATTTACAATGTTACACAGTGGCCCTACAAAACCAAACTGTATAAAAGTCACCATTTCACAATGTGCTTCCATCAGGAGAAGTTTGGGCCCTATGTGTGGTGGTGTGTTTTTATTACTGATTATTAGGGGAAATAAAGAGAGAAGGAACTTAGGTGGAATACATGAATTATCATGGGTGAGAAATTGCTGTCTGATCCCAGATGGCAATATTAAAATATGCTTTATTCTTTTTTTTTGTCCACTCCTGAGCCATTCACATTAATTTAAGGTCCAGAAACTTTTCTTACTTTTGGATACTTACTATAAAAAGTGTTAGTGAAGTTAAGAGTGCAGCTACATCTGTAATTTCCTATTATTCTAAGCACAACTGGTTGTGTGCGGGATAGGGAAAAAAATGATGCATATGGCATTCTTTAAGTTCTCCTTTTTTCCCAATAGTCCACATTAAATCAACAAAAACATCCCTTGTGAAAGTTCAGTGATGCATGGCCCGGGAACTGCTGGCACAGCAGGAAGAGCTTCATCTGAGCAGCTTGAGTAGCAAGATTGCTCCCAGCACTGCAGCAGCCTGGAGGTCAGTCCTCAAGGGCTCACACCACCATCTTCTTTAGCTGGGTTTTCTTTCTTCCCGGGAATTCGGATGTTTAGGCAAGCTCTTCTATTTTGTTGCTAATAAGAAGAATCAGAAAAACTGTTTGTATGCAAATAGGATCCTTCCTTTCTTTCTCCCTGGGGGTGCATACCAGTGCTTCCAGTGGGGATACAGGCTGGCTGTGGGAAGGGGGAGAGAGTCTTTAGGATTGCTTGGAGTAATAACAGGGGGTCTAAGGCAGAATATGGGAGTTCAGTAAAGACCTGATCACTGCTTTACAATGTGTAAAGGAGACTTAAAAAAAAAAAAAAGACAAAACCCAGATTTCTTACAGGGCACATAGTAACAGGAAAAGGGGCAACTGTTTTAAACTGAAAAGAGGGTGGGGTTAGAACGGATATAAGGAAGTAACTTTTCTACTAGGAAGGTGATGAGACAGGTTGCCCAGAGAAGCTGTGGATGCATCAGCCCTGGAAGTGTTCAGGGCCAGGTTGGACAGGGCTTGGAGCAACCTGGTCCAGTGGAAGGTGTCCCTGCCCATAGCAGGGGGTTGGAACAAGATGATCTTTAAGGGTCCTTTCCAACTGAAACAGTTCTGTGATTCCAAGCACCTCTTAGGCTATTCCATCCAGACCATGGGCTGCCTTTCTGAAATAGGTTTTTCTCTATTTTAATGATGAACTTTGCCATGGTGTCTAATATGAGGTACTTGAGATAGGTCAAGACTGCAGAAATAATTAAATGCAACTACGTCAGAGGTTACTGCTGATAAATATAAATTATGCATTAATCACAATTATGTGGAATTAACAACATATGAAGTTGCAAGGTAACAATTAAATAGAAGTTGTTTTCCCCGTAATTAAATGTATTACTTTATTAATAAGTAAAATTTGAACCCTAAAATAGTCAGAAGCATTTCTTCACCTAACATAACAAACATACTGTTTATGTATCTTAGCAAAGTATTAAGTTGGTTGTGTGTATTATTTTGGATCTGGAAGATGTGTGAAAATGCAAATGTCAGCAAGTTATGAATAACTAGTCTTAGAGGAGCCAAGGTCTGTATGTCTTCCTTTGAGTTTTAAACAACAAATTTATTTGAGGAATAAAGCAGGCTTCATCTATTTATACAGACTTCTTACATTGCAAGACTTGAGGGCTTGAAGCAGTATGATCAAGCTGCCAGTGTACAGAACACTTCATCCATGTAAAGTTTTTAAAATTTTTAAATTGATTTTAATACTTTTTAATACCTTTTCGTGTATTTTTATGTAGCATATTTCATAGCCTTGTATCTTATTTGTGTTCTCCTTATAATAATAGCAGGGAAGAAGCAACTAAAGCCCCAAAGAACTCACGGCACTGTCAGGGCTCTACAGAAAACACACATCAGCTGCATTTCTAAAATCCAATCTGTTCCAGCCAAACTTAGCTTGGAATCAAGGTTGCTGGGGAGTAGGAGTTAATGATGTAGTTAAAAATACAGCTTGTCATTTTTACTACTTTTGCTCCATGGGTAGGAAAAGGGCTGTCATTCAGAAGGGGCTATGTTGGCAATACTCTATAGAAATGTAATATTATAGATAACAATGCATGGTATAGAACGTGGTATGTAGGTTCTTAAAAAAAAGGGAACTAAGAGGGTAATTAAGATGTAAAGTTCATATTTCTGTAAGTAAAAGCATAATCCTCTTGGCATCACCCATTAAAAAACAAACCACCATAGATAAAATTATACAGTATTTACTTGTTTAAGGCATATCTTAGGCAACAAAAATGGACTCACTGTATTTCATCTGCCAGGCTAAGTAAGTGTAAAGGTGTTGGTCAGGAGCTTGGTTTGTGGTGGTTTTTGGTGTTGCCTTTTAATTATCTTGAATTGATAAATAAATTGAGCTGTAATGGAAGCCCACTTGTGTTCTTGTGACTCATTCAATCAGAGCTAATTTATAGTCTCTTACTAATTGTGTAGAAACCATATCAACAATTAAAATTACGGAAGTGTCTTGTGTCAACAATGCCATTATATCATAATTGTGTTCAATCCAGCTCCGGTGTGCTCAGCATCACAGCAGCCCAGAATTCCTACCCAGAACCTCTACTTAGGAATACTCAACCTGTTACTGGTGTAGATGCCACTATGGGAGTTGAATAGTTATGAGCTGTAAAGATGATTTTCTGATGTTGTTTGTAAATGTGGACTTAAAAACAGCCATTGGCCAAAACTCCTGAGTTATTCTTCAGGTCTCATGGTCAGTGACGGGAGAAAATGAGATCCTAGGAAGTCATGTGTGGTCAACGGTCCTGGAAAAGAGAGAACCTCCAGACAGAAGCAGGAAAGGAAAGCTGAGTGTATTTGCCCATAGAAGTTGGTGTTATTTAGGAGTAACTGAGGTAGGCTCTCTGATGGGTGGCTTTCCTGCCAGAGGATGTCTGTCTGGAATTCTCATCTGATTTGGTTGATTGATTGATTTCTAATCAACTGTATCTCAGTAGATAATCTTCTGTGCTGTGACTTTGATCAGCATAGGCCAAAAATAGCTTATTATCTTAAGAAGTGTTATATATAGAATGTTGTGCTTGGTCCCTGTAAATTGCAGAATCTATTTTTTACAGTATTGCCTATAAATACATGTCAAGTTACTGTGCCAATACAAATCAGTTGGGCTTCCTCCCCCCCCACCGTTGGATTTGTGACAATCATTTGATTATCGAAGCAGCAGTGTCCTGAAGCATGGCATGTCAGTAGTACACTTTGCTAGCAGTAAACTTGTGTCATGCTCTGAATAACGTGAATTAAATAGGAGATGAACTCTGAGAAGCTGCCCCATCCTAATAGTCCCCAGTGCAGGTCTATGAGTGTCTGATGGTTTGAGGGATGCCTGTAATTCAAGCACTGAGTATAGACTGGAGTTTTGTCATCTGCTCCTCAGATGATGTAGGTAACACCTTAGCAACAGCAGGTTCTGGTGCAACAGGGTGGGGTGTTTCTTCATTCCTTCCTTCTGCCACCCCTCCAGCAAAACCTCCCCCCAAAAAAGCAGAGGAAAGACATTTCTTGTCAAAATACATGGCAGGCTTGGAGGCAGAGGGTGAGGCTGGAGAAACAGGTGTTTACTAACCTTGGACTAGATTCTTGCATATCCTGCTGGGTGTCCATGGGGTGGACCTTGTTGCTTCCTTTGGGAATAAATACTCCTTGGAAGCTGGAATTTCTCCCTGAGTCACAGCTGGCATGTTGTCATGGGACCTGATATATGAAGAGCTGAGCACTCCTTGTGTTTTCTCTACTTCGGGAACAGCCCTTCTCCCTGCTAACCTGTTTGTTAGTCCAGAAAAGGTGTTATCTCTCTCTACCACTGCTTTATGTTTGAAACTGAAATATTTGCATCAAAAACATTCTTTGCAATTGTCAAGTTGGTTTCAAGAAATAAATATTTCTGAAGACTCCAGAGGAAAAAGAATCAATGACCAACTTCACTTACCTTGGGAAATATCATAAAATCCATTAATGACAGAAGCAACCTCAACACTATTGTACTTTCTTTCTACTGTTTTACTTTGTTCTCATCGAGTGTCCTAAACCATGAATATGATTTGTTTCTGTAGGCCTTTTGGAAATATCATTTATCATGTGAGTTGTTGTACTGTACTTTACACTTCTACAGACATTCAAAGAGATAGTGAGGTGGAAATCTATTATTGCCTAAAAAATACTTTGAAAGCAGAAAAGGAACAATTTAATGGACAATATTAGCCTCCAGAGGGGAAAAAAAAGCATGATTTCTTATTTTTAAAGCGTTTGACTGATTGTAATTACTGCAGTTTTAGTGCCTCCCCACTCTAATTCAGCTGGGGGGGGAAAAGGGTGAAAAAACTCTTATTTTAAAGCTCCAAAGCAAAGAGGGGGGAAAAAACAAATAAGCATACTCCCCTTTTGATGAAATCCACCCCTGTGTCAGGAGCTTCAGCAAGGCAAATGTACTCCATGGAGTTAATATTTCAGTTTAGCTTTGGGGACTTGGATGTGATGAGTGTTGTTTGCTTTGCCTGGGAGGGTTAATTCCTTCCTGCAGAAGTTCAATATTTAAAACCAGTGCTAGGTGCAAGTAGCCTAGAACAAAGTGCTTTGGTTCTGCACTGCATTTTCTGTCTGACAACAAAGAAACACATTGATTGTGTAGAATGCATTTCTCCCTCAGTTCTGGGAAAGCTCCTTGTTTATTCAAGAAGGAAGGTCAGTAAGGCCTGGTTAATCCAAGCAATTTATTATTTCTAATTTCTTTCCTAAAAGGGATTATTCTTATTCAGGAATTGTTTGTGCTTGCAGAAGGGAAAACAAATGGCAGATGTGAAGTGGGTATGTATTTAGAGGAATTCTCAACATCAGACCAGGTTGTATTTTTCAATAGTGTTTTCTTGTTCTTCATAATCACTGGCACCAAGATCACTTGCATTTTAATTTTCTTAAATGACGACGGGTGAAGAGATGCAATTATACAGTGGGGCCAATTCATTCACTGTTTCCAGTTGGGAGAGCTGGCTCTTAAACATCTTCTCTGGAAACATGATCCTGAGGTTGCACAGACATTACCTGCATCCTTATAATGACTGAGGCCCATTGATTCCTTCAAGGAGGAAGGAAGAGGGAAATGTAGGAGATGCCATGACCTCCCAACTGCTTGGTATGCTGTGACTCCATGATGGGTGCACACACTGCCTTTTGATTTGTGCCCAGTATAACTTATGTACTGACTGACCTGTCCTTTTTTTCCTTACCAAACTGCTTCTTACCTTATGCATTGCCCTTGAAAAATTAAAAAGCCTATTAGATAGCTTAAATAATTAAATTAGAAGAAACCAAAGGGCTAGAACTCCCTCTCATGCTGCTGAAATGAGGATAAAGCACCAAACTAAAACAAATTTTTGCTCCCCAACATTTCATCCTGACAAGGTTCTAGTGCACAGTGATAAAATTTTCCATTCTCAATTATTAAAATCCACTTAAGCAGCAATTCACAAGCATCACAGAACACTATTATCTACTACTAATAATTTGTTTCAAAGAGGATGCTATAAGGCTTCAAGGTTAAAGGAAATGTAGCCCATAAATGCTGATTTATTTGATTTTATTGTTTTAAGGCAGCACTGGAGCAGTGTTTTTATTGACATTGTCAGTGCAGCTGCCTGTGTTTTGATTTGGAGTTATTGTTCAGTGTAGCTGAGTGAACTGAGACACTGACAGTGTGGGAGTGTGCCTCAGACAGAGATATCAAGTGAGCTATTTGAGCTGGTTATCAATTGTTAATTGTCTACTGATCCTTAAACTAGATACCTAAACTGAAAAGACCACTATCAGCAACAGATGCAAATTATATGGATCCTGTAGGTGTGCAAGCCCTACAACATAAGTGGGGTGCTAAATTTTTCATTGCCTATTTGAGCTTTCATATCTAGACAGGCCTGGTGTGGGCCCCCAAGTCCACTCTTGCTCTGACTTCACTTGTAAGGAGAAGGTAACACCTGAACTGAAGCTGCTTTAACAGCTGTTTTTCCCAAGGAGTAGCATTTGCAAACCTGAAAGCTGAAAATATTTTGGCTTTGGGGGCTCTGTGAGTGTAGTTTAGTGTCAAATGCTAAGCATGAGACTTCCTCAGACTGACCAGTCGTTTGGGATATCCTGCAGCCCCCAAATCAGCCCTGCTTGCCTTATTTTTTAGGGTTTTTTTACAGTTTTTGCTTCAGTTGCTGCTGGGAGAAATAGCTGAAAATCTTTCAGGAGGATTGAAGCTCAGCCATAATGTCATTCCTTAGTTACTGCTGCTTTTAGGAGTGTGGAGTAGGGAAACAGAGCAGGCACCTGGAGACTTGTATTGGATGGGGCTTAAAGGTGGAACAAAGTGTATCTGGATGGGGCTTCTCAACAATCTTTCTGTGGCTGTCCCTGCAGTGTGTGTGGCGAAGGAGAAAACATTTAGTTGCTGGCCCTTTTTAAGAGAGCTGAGACCAACTTCAAATTAATCATCACCTCACAGGCTTTCGTAGCAACACAGCCCAAGTAACAGTGATCATCATTGGAAACCCACTTAACTGAGGAGTTGGAGATCTTGAGGGTATTTTCCCTACACTGGGAATTTTAGGTGCTGCTTCAGCTAATATTGCTGTTCACACCTGAAGACAACACAATGCAGTTACTTTTCATGAAGGCTACCACTCGTGTTGTGGTTGAGGTGGTTGCTGTTTGGTGAAGGAGTTATTTGTATTCACCATGATACAGACACTGTATTTAATGACCAAACTCAGAATGTCACCTGTTTGCTTTCAGTGCTGTGGGATAATGTGCTTGTGTTGGGAGTTCGTAGTGCCAAGTGGGAGCAGTCCTTGATTTATGTCTGGGTGTGCTTCCCCCAGCTATGGTGTGTGCCAGAGGAGAGAAGCCCTGCTGCAAACAATTTACATGTCTGGTTTTTTTTTTCTTGTGGCAAGTTATATCGTTACCCTAAAATGAGCCTGAGTTTTTTTTATTAAATTAAAAATGTAAGTATTTGGCCATCTGGACATCCATTTTTTTGATAGAAGAATGGGAGTAAAGAGAACATAGACTCAAAGGGATGGATCAGGCCATGATCTTTCAAGTCACTGTGTTGGACTGGGGTCAACTTCAGAAGTCAGAGTCAGTCTTGGACATAGATAAGTGGGCCATTTTTCACCTTTGGACATAATTCTCTTGGTGCATAGGCTGGTGGCCATTCTTAAGGACATCATTCCTAAAGACATCAAATTACATGTCCTATGTACTTTTTCCTTTTCCATTCTTGCAAATGATCCCTTAATCACAGTTAAACCCCAGCATTGGCACATGTCCCACAGGAGTCTGTCCTGTGTGAGCCACTCATTTGGTATTGACACTGCTCTTTGCATTATACAAATAATCTGAGGACAGAATGTTAAATATGTGATTCTTCTGGGTGCAGCAGGGCTTTTTGTCAGGTCGTAGCACAGGCTGCTCTTTCCTGCAATGTAGAGACCTGAAAACCTGCCTTTCCTCACGGTACATTAAAAATCTATACAAATAAACAAGGAAGTACTGTTCCCTGAATAACAACTTGATGAGCAAAATAGCAATTTGACTGAATTTGGATTAATTTCTTTTTATTGGTTTGGGTCTTTTTGGTGTGTATTTCTGTGTTGATAACATTTGCAGTGTTCAGTACTATTCTCTGACATAGTAACAAATTCTATTATCTGCTGTTCTATTTCATAGTTCTGTGTTTAACTTGGATCCAGAGCAGTCTTTTGTAACATGTGATGTTTTTCGGTGGCTGAGATTGCAAATGCCAACCTCATCTGTCTTCCACGTTGCCTTTCCCATTCTTGCATAATGGAACTGCCGTGATTTCACCTATTTCCTTATTCTTTGATACAGTATATCCACAAGCTCCTTTTTGGAGACAAACCCCAAAAGGAAAATGAGAGACTTGATTTTTTTTTTTGCATCTACTCAGAGATCAGACACTTAGCTAGTAACAGGTAGTTGTATTTCTGCTTCAGCTTGTGTGTGTCTTGCAGAATCAACTGTGTTGCAGTTTGGCTGAAGACATCCTTGAATCCTCTGAGTCTAAACCAAAACTCAGGCAAGTTTTCACCTCCTGGCTGTGTGGCCATTATTGATCTAGTGGTGCTGATGAGAAATCTCGACAGGAACCCGAGCAGTAACTTTGTCCTGTTCCTGGTTGGATGCTATTTCATGCACCCACAGAAAACTACCCTTTCAGGGTACCCAGTAGTGTCCTGATTTGCTTTACAATAGTGTGCCTTGTCAGTTTGGTGCTTGACATCCTGAAGCAAAATTTTTCATTGCCTGTTTCTGATTGTACATCTGTTGCTGGTTTATCACTCTGTAACACCTATGTTTAGCCAGGGCATGCCTTGGCAGGTCTTCTTTTTCAGTGATGACAGCTTTTGCTGCTGTACAGAATATGTAAAATCAGGTGTGCTCTTCCTGCCTGACTCATCACCATTTGTAGCTTCAATTAGAAGTGGGACCTTGAATATGTACCTTAGCTATCTGTATTGCAAGGGAGATGGACTGGGTGTAGGATTCACTGTTTTCTTGGGCTTCATTGAAAAGTAATAGTTAACATCTAAGGTGTCCTTTATCAAAGTGTCAACTTTCCAACCTGTATTCTATGCAGTCTGCACTGTCCTTTCTTTCATGTTTTTTCTTGATCTGTTAATTAGAATGTTTCTTGCCTCATGGTAATAGGCAAATACTTCTCACAAATTCAGTTTTTAAAGTAAGCAGAAATCGTTCATGAGCCTTACGCTGAAGTCCCTGTCACTTGCAGTAGTTTGCTAAGAGCTCCTTAAAACGTGGCTGTAGCTTGTTCTTATCAACAAAAGCTGCAAAACTGTTTCTTTTGAAGAGGGATAAGTGACAATCTGCTAATTGCCTTTCCTTCTTTTGATCTTTGTGACCAGTTTTTCTTAACATTGCAGGGCTTGTCTGAATGCAGAAAGGAAAGGAGGTGTCTTATAATCAGTCTTAATGCTCTGTATAATTCTTTTTCCCCAAAGAAGCCAGTTCATAGCTCAGCTGAGCAAATGTGTTTAAAAACACAATCTGGGTCACCTAAACAATAAAGCAGCTGCAAGTCAGCTTTTAGTCTTCCTTCAAAGGCAAAATTTGGCAAGTTTAAAGCAGACTCGAGCACGTGTATCTGGCTGGGTATGGGAGTGTTGTAGCTCAGTTGTTATGTCCTGTTCTGGTTGTACCTTTTGGATATGGGCCATCGGTGGGTTCCACTAAGGTGCTGTGACCTCCTTGCTCTGGCAGTACAGCTGAAGTCACAAAGTTGCTGAGATGCACTTCCTATCATTCACCTGATCTGAGGAGACACTGAATCAACAGAATCAAGACTTCAGGGCCACCTCACTGCAAAAAACTGCACCCTCCAGAATGATACCTTTGTCCTTCAGTGTTCATTCAAGTGCTTTTGGAAAACAATACCCTGAGCATTAAAATAGCACAAAGCATTCAGGCCCTCCAGAGGAGGGGAAAAACACAGATTTAACATAAAATGATACAGCATTGTTTTCTTATCCTTTTGTCTTTACTTTCAAACTTCCTTTTTGTTGCTAAGGCTATTCCTTTTCTGGCTGCATTATTGTTTAATTGCTTATGCTCTGCTTTGTGTGTTGTGTACTGCACTTAAAGCTGTGTATGTGCAAGTCCCTTCCTTACAGCAACTGCAGAAATACACAGTCCAGTTCAGATGTCACTTGTGACTGCAAATAAAAACATGCCAGCTTACATCTGGAACCTGATCCTGTGAAATCCCTGTCTTCTCCAAGCCCATCCATTGTATTTTAACTACAATTGTTTTCCAGATGAGATGAATTGGAAGCTTTTTCATTCATAAGTTACTGCAAAACCCAAATGATAAAAGTCAAATATAGGAAGAAAAAGGCAAAAGCTAAGGAAGTCTTTAATGAATGCACTTTCCTGTAGGTGAAAGGTAATTCTGGGGTTCAAGTTTTGCAATCCAGTGAGAGGTAACGCTGCTGCCTGGTGTGTCTTTAGAAACAGGGAATGTGAGTCTGACAGCTAAATGCTTGTTTGGGGCACTTCCGGAGTGATGGGCGATGAATGTTCCATAGGCAGTGGAGTTGGGTGCAACTTCCTGCATAAATAATGATCATCTCTTTTAATAGGCTGTAGAGAGCAAGTACAGGAGAGTTTCTGCAAGTGGGTATTGCTGAGTGAGAAGCAGCAATGGCTTTCTGCGGTTGTGTAATCTGTGTTACATGAATGAAATCAATGCTGCGTGTCATAAAAACGCTTCAACAGTGACACTTCACAGTTGATTGTTGCAAATAGGATTTACCAGTGTGACATTAGTTAGGGATAAGCCAAGGAGTGCTGCTGAGATGAGAAGTATACCGTGGGGAATGCCCTGCTGTACAGCAGGAGATGTGTACTTGATCCTGCAGGCTGATGTCCTGCTCCCTCAAACCAAGCATTATTGCTAGTGAAGCGTTAATAACGGTGCAACTCATCTCCAAGGAGTTGTCTCCTTAGAGCTCCTTTCTTGGCTATCCTTTCATGTGCTAAAAATGGTGGAATGCACAGGATACTGTCATTAAAACAGACTTGCTTATTGATAGTATTTACCTCAACATTTTCCATTCTGTGGGGCAGCCAGTGTTATCTAGGGCAGTTACTGCTTCCCCTCTGTGTGAGCATTTGGTGCAGCTTTAATGAGCACTGTGGCACCTGAGTAGCTTTCTTTTTCCTGTGACAACATATATTTCTTCCTGCTACTCTTTTCCTGATGGGATTCAGTCTGTAAATCAGACTGGAGCCAGTGAAATGGATGCAAGAAGGAGAATTATTTGCTTTAGGCATCAGTCACAGGTTGAGTTACCTAAGTGCTTGTTGCTTTTGTACATCCTTTTTTCTTGTGTGTATATAAGAGGCAGAGAACTGAACTAAAATTATTACCTAACACATATACTGTATGATGTTGCTAATGGGTTCCAAACTGTGATGTAGTTGTGATGGTTGCCTTGACAGAAGTCCTGTTTCTACCATGAAATGATCCAATGGAACAAATGAGATGCTGGTAGTTATTGTTGCTGTTCTGCTCTTTCTTATGGTAACACATCTTCTAAATTTCCCAGCCAGTAACTACATTTTACTTAAGTAATTGGCAGAGGTTCAAATTAGGCTGTATCTGAGTTCAAATACCAGGTAATATGGGTTCACCTGTTCTGGATGGGTCTTTTCTTCTTACTTGATTAGTTTTTCATTAATATTGTCAACTTTTAGTTCAAGATCAAATTATAGACCAGGGTAGGCTTCTTAGTTCTCTTCTGCACTGGGTAATGCCATGGACACATCTATCATGTAACTTACTGATTTCTGCTGTCTTCATGATGCCAGTATTGGGGGAAAGGCTGGAAGAGGCCCACTGGGGAGAACAAACAAAACTGAGCTTGGAGAATGAAAGTGGTCAGAAATGTTGAAGGTCACTTGGTTTGATTTGATAGTGGGCAAAATCAATTTTTAAGCAGTGAGTCTCTAGAACTCATTTTTTTGAGTGTCACAATGAGGAGGAAGGGGGTTAAGTGATAAGGATGCAGAGTCTCTGATCCGTAGGGACTGGTAGCAGGCAAACTACTTAAACAGAAGAGGGATAAAATACTTCCAACTGTTTTACCCATATAAGTGCAGATAGAGCAGTAGGACTAACTAGAACCCCTTTCTGTGGCAGCATTTCCAAGTTGGTTGCTGCCCTTTGTTCGCAGAGTTTGTACAACTGTTGAAGATTTAAAAAAAAAATCTCCTGTTCAGGCACAATGGCACTAGAGGGTTTCTTGACAGCTGTGTGAGTGACTGAGCTTTGTATCTTGCTTGTGCTCCTTGATGGTACCAATCACAACTCCAGCTGTGGTAGAGATCCTCTCATGTCCTGATCTCTGCTGTGCCTGATAGAGCTGTTCTCGTTGACTTGTCATTAGGAGCAGCTTAGGGACACCTCTCTTCGGTCTGCTGAACACTGCCTTGGAAACACCTGCCCACAGAGAGCCCTCTGTGCCCAGGATGGAGCTGGCAGGGCTCCAGTGAGAGCAGCCAAGCCGTAGTTTTCATTACAAAATGGGCAGAACAGGAGGAGTGGCTCCAGCAGGTAGGCAGAATGCCTGTTGCCTCCCTTCACAGGGCAGATGATACCTACTTGGAATGATCCCAAAGCAGCAGAGAGCATCAATGTTAAAAAGGCTGATTGGTTTGCTTATAAAGCAATACTGAACTGATTGAAAGAGTAGTTACAGGCACTTCCCTATGAGTTGTAAAGCAAATAATCTCTGAGACTTTTTGTAGTGAGCATTTCTTACTTCCTGGTGTGATGTCTCATCATTGGATTCAAAGAACATTTGTGCTGTGGGTATGGTCTGCTTTCAGACTTGCCAGCTAATTCATAAAATGCAGCAGGCCTCTGGAGATCAAGTGTACAATGGTAGAACTTTGACTCTGTAGAAATATATGATGTATTTAAAAGTATTTTAGAAAAGTTCTTGAAAGATCTTATAATCTGATGGAATCTGCTTCCTTCAAATTCAAACTAACACAATCCTACTTTAGGGAAAAGATGCAGTGACAGGATACATCAGGTATTGTTAAAAATGCATGAGCAGGAGGAATACAAGCAATTATCCTGTGAAACAGCATCAGGTAAAACCTGGGTGAGTTATCAGGGTGGTGGCTTTTTAGGGGGTGAGGAATGTGCATTTATTTTTTTTGGAAAGGACTAAGGGAAAATGGAGTGTGATTCAGGCTACCTTGGAGATCTTGGTTAATTTTGTGAATTTGATCTGAAATCAAGCATGACATGTCTGACCACTGGCAGTGGTGTCACAATACCCACTGCAATCCTGTCGCAAACACTGTGTCTCCTCTCTGTATTCTGGACTGTCACTGGGCTGTGCTCTCCAGTGCTTAGCACTTAATTTCCCAAAGTAACTTTTGCAACTTGCAATTTTTCCACAGTCCTTTCATGTCTCACTTAGATTGATAGTTGGAGATGCTCACCGAAGCGTTGCCAACTCCTATCTCGAACTTCAGCACAGAGGAATGCACTTCTGGGTGCTGCTTTCAGTAGAACAGGAAATGTGAGTCTTTAATGAGGAGAGGCAGAGCCTTCCAACTCCATGTTAGGTGGTTCTTCCTTTGGTTTGGGCTTGTGCCAGGAAGGCGGCTTGATCACTCAGGTGAATGCTGTAACTTTAGACAAGTTCCTTCTCAGTTCAGTATCAGTCAAACATTAAATGTTTTGTCTATCTTCCTGTGCTCAGCTGCTGAAAATGGTCTATTGTCTTTTGTCCACTTTTGGTTTATACTGTTCAGCACAAGTTTGGTTTCAAAGAATTTTTTTCATAGGGTTGGTATTTTTTCTTTTTGTATTAAGCTATGTTTTAGTAAACTCTGTGTAATCCTTTATCAAAGATGGTGCAGTTGTTTCCTGTAGCAAGAGAAAATGCTGAATAATGAAATAAATCTAGATCTTTGTCCTGAATAGTGTCATCATAAATATACCTAGATCATACTATTAATTACAGAAAAAAGTGATAGTGCCACCTATTGTTATAACTACTTTGCATCCTAGGATCCTGTGTCTTAGCATGTTACAGTATTTCCTCTCTCCAACAGCTTTCACTGAAGTTTTCCATGTGTTTTTCCTGCCTGTGGTCATGATGATATGATTTTTGGCTATGACATATAGGGCACTTGAAAAGGGAGATCAGGAAAAATACACTGCTTTGCCCACGTTCAAGAACAAAATGTTAAGGATCAGTAAAGCTTTACTATCTCTGTTCTGCAAAGCAAGAATTTGGCATTTGACAGAGGAGTAGTTTATTGATTAAAAAAAACCAACCAACATGTATATCAGAAACCTGATGGCTTTTTACACCATAGGTTCAAAGTACATAAGTAGAGACTTGGAGTGTTTCAAAGCTGAACTCTGCTGAGACTGGGTGTTGTATACACCATAGCCCAGGACTGCAGTCATTAAGAAACCCTTCCCTGCAATTTAATCCCCTGATAGGCAGAGGTGATTGTGGCACTGATTGTTTCTGGAACTGAGAACCCCTGGAATCGGTTTCTGCCTGTAAATGAAGACTGGGCTGTACCTGATGCTTACAAGGGAGCAAAAGTAACTTCCCTGCTCTATTATTCACCTTTGGCTTTGTGATACTAACATTGCTTTAACTACTCTGTGGCAGTAATACACGTTTGCTCTCGAGTATGTACCTGTTCTTCTATCTCATTATACTAAGGAGAGTTCATGAAAACAAACAGCAGAAAATCAAAAAGTAGAAGAAAAACTTGAAGGGGCTGCAATAGTTCACTGTTATTATCAGCGTCATTCCCTTTTTTACTGAAAAATTGGCACAATGATTATCAGGAACCTACTGCCAAAAGCTTTCTCTTCCAAATGGAGAAACAAAAAGATGATTGAGTGATCTTAGCTTATCACAAGGATTTGTCATCACTTCTGAGACAGCCAAACCTTGTGAAATATAATCCTAAGCAGAATTTTATTTGTAGGGTGTGTTCCAACATAATGGGTAACAGGTAATGATTGTTCTTCTCCCTGCCCTGCCAGTACTGTTCCCTACAGGCCTGGGTGCTGTGATGTTCCAAATCCCAACTAATCCAATAACAACTGAAGTTATTAAATATACAAATTTTAAGATTACGTCTGTATTACCTACATGGTGGCTTTCTGTTCCAAAGTTTGTAAAGCGAATAGAAATTCAGAACAGATTCATCTGCCTTGAAATTATGAACATGTTCCAAACACTTGCCATCAAAGTACAGCAGTTGTATCCCCACGTGGTTTCTCCAGACAAAACTAGTAGAAATAATCAGTTCAGAGTGTTAGAAATGGCCAGTATAAATGAAATGCTGTGTTTATATCTGCAGCTGAGTGTTACCACTGAGGTAGTACATGGGTAGATTTTCTCTTCTGGCATTTGAGATTATGTCGAGGTATCTGTAAGGTATGTTTGAACTACAGATGTAGTTTGTTGTATAACATTTTATAACCTTATGGGAGGTCATACTGTATCTTCTTCTGACCCATGAGCAAGAGGTGGGGAGGGGAAGGAAGGAAAACTAGAGTAAGAATTCTGTCCAATAGGCTCAGAGGTACTAAGAATTAGTAAGAAGCATTAGGGAGTTGGCTGCATCCACAATTTAGGCATGCACTTTGCATGGAAAACTGAGTTTCCAGGTATGTTTATCTGGTGAGATATTACAGTATAGGAAATCCACAATTTACCTCTTGATTGTCTTTGATTCTCATTGAGTTAAATACAGTTTTATTAAAAACAAAAGGTGCAATGACTTAAGCAAATGTAAGTGGAGCTTCAAGCCATTCCCAAGAACCTGAGAAGGACATTTTTAAGTCAGAACAGTGTAGTAATGGATGAAGGTAATGCAGGGCACATCTCCACCAGCTGCAGAGGAACAAAAGTAGCTCTGAGGCAACCAATGCCACTTGCATCAGCCTGACCTTCAGAAGTCTTTGACACACAAGTGTTATTCAGATTCTACATGGCTACCTAGCATAAATTACAAAATTAAACTGGCACTGATACCATTAGATCTATCCAGTCATCACCTGGGAACATATTTACACAGTTCTTTTTTGAGCTCCCAAAAGAATGTGAATTGTTCCTCTGGGCAATATGTGGCTCTTTTGTGTGGCCCTGTTACCACCCTGCATTGTATTCTGTTACACTATTGTATCCAGTTGAACTTGAAGGAATACATTATGCAAATCTCTGACTGCTCCTCCTGTATCAGCGAGAGAGATCTCAGAAATGCTGCTGCCCAGCTACTGCTGGAAATCAGAGCAGCACCAGCACAGCCCACCCTTTGTGAGCGGGGCTGTGGGGAGCCTTGACTGCTGACTTAGCCTTAGGAATGCAAAACAACTCAAATTTGCTGGTTCTGACGAGCACAACAACAGTTGTCCAAATGGGGGATGTTCCCTGAGAGTGGGAATGTTTGGGAGAATACTGTAATTACACATCGCACCGCTGAGGGGGGAGAAAATGAGCTAATGGAGTGTCCAAGGGACAGCTTGAGACTTCTAGAGGGGGAAACCGGTGTGTTAAATGCAAGGAAAGCCAACACACCACCCCAGCTTGACCCTGTGTGCTGTTTGCTATCACCAGACAGGGATAAAAAGTAAGGATGGATTCCATTAGGGAGACAATTGTAGAACTGGGACCACAGGAAGGGACTTGGAGCAGAGATGGCAGCCAGTCCTCCGTGGGACTGCAGGGAAGGGGAAGAGCTATCTTGGGAAAATAGGAGAGGCAAAGCTGGTGTTGTGCAGTGCACTGGAGCTGAAATGATCCTTGGTTAGGGGAGGCCTGCTTGATTTCAGCTTCCACTAGGAAGGAGACAAGGCACAGGACACATGCACAGCTGAGCTTGTGTGGAGCCTGTTGTGAGCTGGTTGTGAGGGCTGGCAGTAGGGGCATGTGAGGGTGGGGAGAATGAACTGGTGCTTTGCATTTGGGCAAATCACAATTCCTCTGTTACAGTGCTTCACCCAAGCTGACGTGTCTGCAGTTAGGGACAGCTTCATTTAATACTGGGTGAACACAGCTCCCCATGGAGCCAGGAGCTTATTGAGCTATGACACGTCCCTTATCATGGAGTGCCAGCCTCAGAAGCTTCAGGTGCTGCTGCTTTAGCCAGGTGTTCAAGTTGTGTCTGAATTCTCTAACCTGGATTGGACAAGTCCAACACTGTGGTTGCTGTTGCTGCAGCACATCAGTGTTTAGACTTGATTGTAATCAAACACTTGTTGCAGTGTTGTGATTGCTGTCCTTGTTTATGTCACGCTGAGAGAATTTGCAAAGGAGTTAGTTCTGCGTCATGCACCTCCATACAGACCTGTGCCTATTGTGTGGGGTATGAAATCACATCCCAGTATGGAGTTCTGCATGTGTTCCCAACCTGGGATGAGCATGAGACTTGCAGATATCCCCTCTTCCTCCCCTGAAGAAATCTAATCCTCTGTTGTCCCTTGATGCCAGCTGGGAGATGGGAGCTCTAGCATTTGGCATTGGTAATGCATCAGCCTTACTGCAAGGATTTCTTAACTACCATGTACACTGAAGAGATGATGAAAAGCCCCTAAATACAGGAACATGTCCTATAGAAAATGAGTTGGATGTCAAGGCTCCTTATGCCTGATGTCGTTTTGCTTATTTTTAGTTATTGTGGGACACTAGTAAGACCCTAACCAGCACCAATTAAGAAAGAAGAAAAATAACTTTTTGGTTTTTAGCCACTTAAAGGATTTAGTAGAAATAGCAGCCATGGGTTGTATGGCTGGAGCAGGGTGTATTCAGACATTTAAAGGAAGGATGTACTTGATGATGAGCTTGTTGGTCACTCAAGTTGAAACCTTCCTTGCTTTTTAAAGCATATGTTGTTTCCTGAGATTTTTTGTAAAATATAAAGTACAGCGCCATTATTTACTATTATGGAACTCTAAAAATTTTTATGCCATAAGTTTGTGTGTCAAAACCAACGTGGAGATGACAACACTGAAGGATAAACACTTAGGCATCAGTAGGCAAGGCTGCAGCCAAATCACATTAATGTGCTTATACCAAAGAAAAGGTAGAGCAATTTTCAATATCCTGTAATTGTATGCTCAGCCCAAACCCTTCAGATCTGTCTCGGGTCACGAACGAGGCGCTGTGTTCAGCGAATAGGTTTGTTGCAAGTTCTTCCCTTCCCAGCTCATTAACTGCGATCATTAATTGTAACAAGCTGGTGATTCACCCCCGCCGTGGTGCTCAGCCAAAACCAGGGGTGGGAGCGGGGCACCTGAACCGAAAAGGTGGCATCAACTCGACGCCCTCTGTGGATTAGATACTGTCACTTGCAACAGTTCTCGAGTCTGCCGTGCCAAGGGGTTGCCTTGGCTTGTGGCAAAGGGTTGCTGAAATCGGCCTCTTGCTTTAGGGGTGTTCCTGTGCGCGGTTCACCGAGCAGCGGCAGTGCCAAGGAGACCCTGCCCGCTCTGAACGTGGGTGGCACTTTCGGCTGTGTTACGGACTGTTTATCCGTGAGGTAACCTATGCACAGGCACCAACCTCTCAGGAGTATGCAAATCCTATTGGGATGTAAATTAAGTGCTTGTGAGGAATAATTGAATTTCTCTGTTGGTGTGTTCTCTATTTCCACGCTTATTAGGGAAGGCTTATTGTGGCTTCAGGATCTCATTGCACACTGAAGTCGTGTTCCCGAGGAAAGGACAGAACTGGCATTCACGTAGCACCACTGTCCTCTTTCTGTAGAAACCATTTCCTTGAGCACAAAGCAGTGCTTGCACTTGATGTGAACTGACATGAGTTGCCTGTGCTGGGTGCATGTTATAAACAGTTCCCGAGTCCCGCGGCACACTCGGTGATGCGCAGCTTGCAGGGTTGCCACAGAATCTAAACGCGAAGTGTGGCTCTAGCTTTGAGAGTTGGTTAGTGGCCTCAATAATATGATCAAAATAAGTACCTTTGGGGAAAGGTGTGGAAATTATTCTTGCCCTCGGTGGGTTTATATTCCTACAGAAAGTGACAGTCTCTGAATTTAGGCTCCCATGACCTATTTGAGATGGTAACCAGCCCACTGTGTATATAGAGAAACTGTCTTTATTGCTCTTTTTCTGCTTCCACACCATGCGTGATTCTGTCCCTGTGAGAAAGAAACGGGTCCCGCGTATTTGAGGAGCTTGGGCTAGGATGTCAAACAACGCCAGGCTGTCTGCATTTGCATTTCTAAGCGCACACGTGCACATGTATATGGGAGGCTTCTCCTCAGATGCTTGTCATTCTCGAGCAGTTTACGGCAGTAGGCTGTAGATGATGCTGACTCTCAGAAGCGTAAAGAATGCCTTAGCAACACACATTCCCTCCCAGACAGTCGGAGTGGGCTCTGACAGGAATGTATGTGGACCTCCCCTGCTGCCTTATCCTCCCAAGAGTACACAATGTCCATACTGCAGAACTCGCATAATCAGGCAGTTTGTTTCATCAAGGGAGTGATTTTATTTTCAACACTTAATAGTTTCCTATAAGACCAGGAACACACATGGTCTTTGGTATTTTGACACTTATTGATCCATAGCAAGTGTTTGTGACACTGTTGTTGAGTTCAAAATGCCTTTTAGTAGCTTTAGTTGCTAGAAACAGCTGTCCATTGCAGCAAGTAGGCTGAAGGCATTTGTTTTAACTTGTAAATAAAAAAGGGGGAAAGAAATCAAGAAGGAAGAAGTATTGCCTGAAGTTGTAGGAGTAAAGCTCAATGCTAGTCAGTAGTAACCATTTGTGAAAGATTTCTTCTGCTTACTAAAATGAAGTATGGTGGAGTTGGAGCTAATTGTTTAGTTCTACCATACAAAAAAAAAATGAGTGGGTGTCCTGGAAAACAACTCTATGCCAATGTGCAGACTGGAGCAAATGAACTCAAAAAAATGTGTGTAGGCCACATGGTCATCTGAGAATTTGTTTTGGTTTTCTTAGTCCTTCTGTGTTGCTTTGTTGTCTGCATAATGTGATAAATTGTTCTTCCGTCAGCAGGACGGAATATTCTGAACCACTGATTTAATGAAGATTTTTATTAGATTCCATTTGCTTCTGGAAGATGAGAGGATTAAGAAATCATGGTGATAAGCACAGCAAGAGGTGAAACGGGTAAAGGAGCGGGGGGGGAAGAGGCAAAGGGGAAGAGATGAGTATTCTATCCTGTTCCCCTAGAAAATCTTAATCTCAGCAACGTGTGCATATCCAGTGCTGCAACCAGTGGAGAGGACACTTTCCTGTCTGCTTGACTGTAGGGAAGTAGAGCAGTTTGTTCCTGCAGCTGCACAGTTACTGTACTGCTGCTCATAACCTTTGCTGTCACCCTGGCTGGGTGACATGGGGTTGGCAGTGCCTGCCCTCTGCTTTTTTATTAACCCACTTATCAAGCTGATTATTTATATTCCTTGACTGAGCTTGTCTGTGCCTTAAATAAAAAATACATGAAGTAGGGGTAGAAAGAAGTAAAAAATGTTTGTTCTTCAGTGTGGTGTTTAGGGAGCCTAAAGGGTGACCAAGGACCCAGTGGTGTCACACTAAATTGTGGCTTTTGTTGTACTCCTTGTGTTCTGATACTTTACTGCATTTCCAAACAAGGGCCCAGACTTAACTAGCAGTGATTTGTTCTGGGAGCAGACACAGCTCTTCCTAAACTAATTTTGACAGGGGCAAATACAATATGGAAGTGGGGTATTTGTTCTGATCTTCAGTGCTTTGTATCACTTTGCTCACAAGTCAGTAAGATCATCAGCTGGTTTTGGTGCTTGGTGAGAAAACAATGCAATTTGCGCAGCAAACCCCACATTAAAATGCACAATAGGAAAATAAATACCAGGTGTGCTGACAGTGAGTTGCAGTAAAACACCAGAACGGTGATGCTGGACAGTGTGTAGTTCAGCACACTGTCTCCCCAGTTGGGAAGTGAGTTTTACTGCAAATACTTGGAAAAAATGCCAAGCAATAACTTTAGATTTAAGGAGGGAGTGGCTGAATCAGAACCCAACCTTAAGTGGGGATCAACATCCACATAAGAATTAAAATGACGAAGTAGCATTGGTGCTTTCAGTCTTTTTTTTTTACTGGCTGCAACCTGTAATATTATCAGTGGTTCTTGAAAGAGTTCAGGGTGTATCAGCCTTTATCTACTGGGACACTGTGTGGCAAACCCCTGTGCTCCAGTTCCCAGGTCATCTGCATCAGACACTTGTCTCTGAGGATTTCTTCCATCATCTTGCCTGTCTGGAGAGCAGTTGGTTTGTTTTCCACGGAGGTCACACACAGAATAACATGAGGTGAGATTACATCACCGAGTTAGGATGCTCTCAGGGTGTGCATCCAGGATCTGCAAGCCCTCCTGGGTTCCCTTATCTAGATGATGTCACGGAAAAGGAATGGCACACCTCAAAAATGTCATAACTCACCCAAACAAATTACCATATGTTTAATGCTGCCTGTGCTGTTGACTAAGATCTTCCCATGACCATGGATGTTTGTTTCCTTTTGGATGGAAGCTTCTGGAAGTGCCAGCAGTGTGTACGTGTGCTGTGGGTGTGCTCAGGTGAGTAGCAGACAGGAATACAGAACAATAAGTCATGGGTGGGGTATCAGGAAAAGATCATCTTTGACGTTGGTAGGTGTGAGGGCAGAAGACTGTGTGTCATAGAGAGCCCTCAGAGAATGGGGACAAATCTGTGTCCACCCAAGAATAAAAGGTTGATTTATGTCTGTGTGGGACAATGGTAAAAGGCAACAATGCGCTGACGTGATTAACGTGAGTGTTACAAAATTGGTAATAAACCATCCCAAAAGCACTATTATGTAGGAGGAAAGATTCTGATCTGCAGGTATGACAGGGGAATAGTCCTTCATTATTCCTGAATTTTCCATTGATTAGGGCAGATGAGATCCTAAGCTGCTAATGAAAAACATGAAAGCATGCAGAGGTGATTTTTATGTAGTGTTTTCCTTTTCATCTGTATAATGGCTTATTACAGATATCTGTTCTATTTCCAGAAAGAAGAATATACAACTATCATGTTAATCTCTAGTAACATTGTTAAATATATGCAGTTTACGCAGTAGTTAAGAACAGGCTTGAACAGAAACTTCAGACACTTGTAAGTTAGGTTTAGGTGTAATCTACTATTCTATCTTATATGAGCATGTGTGTCGTTGCAAATGCACACACATTGGCTTTTGCCCTTAAAACTAAGATTGAGTTCATTTAACAGCTTTACTGCATTTTCCCATTTCTGATTTCCCAGGGAAGAAATAAATATGAAAATGTTTCTTATGTTCCTTAAATACATTATGTGCAATTTACCAGATTATTTGGGACAGTTGATATAATTATCATTCTAGACATATGGGTTCAGACTAAACAATATTTGTATTCTTGCAGATCCTAGGGTTTTCAAGACCATACTGGACCTCTTATTAGTTTCATCAGGTCCTTGTCCTCCTCCTTGATCATACGATGAAAATAAGTCATTAAAAGTCATAACTCAAGTTCAGTCTGGTCTTTGTCTGTAATTAGTGGAAAATCACTTCAGATTATCCTATGTCAACTATTATTTTTACAGCTCTCTTGTACAATGGCATTACTCAGGCTATTCATGAAGATTTGGATTTAGCTGCCCTGCCCTGCTTTAAATTTTCAGTTCTGACATTGGGTCGCTCCTTTTCTATCTCCTTGTGAACAGCCAAGTATGTACAAGTTCTTGCTGAGTAGGCTAGCACGGTACAAAGTACACATTTTGGAATTTATCAAGTCACAAATGTCAACATCACAAATACTCTACACCCCCATGCTGTGGGAAAGAAAGGTTCTTTGTGAGGAGAACGGGTTCTGCTTTACAATCTCCTTCTTGGAATGTTTTAGATGCTCAGTTATTTCTGAATTACAGAATAAGTCAAAATACTTGAGGGTAACAGAAGCTTTCTAGTGAACTTGTGCTCTTGGAAGTAGTAGGGACAATTAACTTAAAAGGAATATAGAATGAGGTTCTGGCTCTGTTGTACATGGATTAGGTAAGATACAGGTGTGTCCTTAATGTTAACTGTGAGTGGAAGTGAAGCTCTCTCTCGAGCACATATGAAAGAATTGATCAGAATTCTTTATTATGGCTGCTTTTAGGTAGCTTGCTGTGTGTTGGACAGCTCATAGAGCAGGTTTCATGGGATTTGTCTAGGATAAGGAGCTCCTCATGACTTTGTTACATAGAGCAGCACAGGCCTGCCTGTTTGACCAACCCTGCTACAGACAGAACACAACCTTCACAGACCACAGCATTTTCAAGGGCTAATCTTTCAACTTAGTCAGATGCCAGCATTGATAATCAGGGCTTTGCAGGCCTCAGTCAACACTTGGTGTATTTGTATGGAATATATTTGTGTATTCGTAATTTCATATGATGTACGTTGGTGCTCTTGTCAACAAAACAGCTTCAGAAAAATCCAGGTCAGCCAGTTTTCCTGATTTGTTCTGGAAGTTAACTGGATGAAAAAAAGGGAAAGAAATCCTGAATGAATTATATAAAAACTATCTTGGGATTGTTTTGAATATTGTGGCTGTGTTCTTTAGGTGGAGTAGGCCAATAGGGAGGGAAGAACTGCCAGCAAAGCTAAACTCTTTGAGAAAGGTTGTTGGGAGGATGCAATGCAGAATTGAGTCCTTACATGTCCTTTCCATTAAGGCTTTTGGTATGAAACCTTTGTGCTTTGTGTTGTACTGAACTCCCTTGTACCAAGGTTCTTATGACTAAAATCTTCCAGTGCAACAGTGGAGGTTCCTTTAGTAATTCAGTACAACGGGAGAAACAAGGTTTGGAAATAGTTTCCTGCTTTAAATAATTGAAGTATCCCTTTAAAGTAAAAAATCATGAGAATCAGATAGTGATCTGCTTGAAAAATAAAGCTCTTTACACTAACATGTGACATCCAGTAAACAACACTTCATTAATGTCTGTTAACCGGATGTTACATTACATGGGGTAATTAGAATCCAGTGTTATCACTTGTGTTGCGGTGATGCCCACGAAGCAACAGTGGGAATCTGGTGTACAGGCCCTCGTGCATGGAGAGATGTGGTCTGTGCCTTAAGGTGCCTCCCCTGTGATTAGAAACAATGCCCAGGCTGACGCACAGGAGGTGGGAGGGCTGAGATGCAGGATAAGGGTAATTGTCTGTGGGATCAGCCGGGTTGTCCCTGTGCACAGAGCACAGCCTGTAATTACCATCACTGTTGGCCAAGATGGGCTCCAGCAACGTCTGCCCTGCCACCCAAGGAGCAGGGCCATGTGGCAAGTCTGGCAGCTGACCAGGGAAGAGTTCATTGCTCTTCCAAGATCCCTGTTTCTCAAGCTGATGGCAGGGAAGAGATCCCAAACCTTGACTCCTGGGTAGATGTGTTGTACTGCTGAACAGGAACCGATGGCTTGTCAGAACAGGCATCCCAAGGTCTGCAGTGGGACTCCTGCTGGGCAGCTATGAGTGAAGCAAGTCTGGCAGTGAGGGAGGATGAGTACTTTAGTATTCCAGAGAATTACAGTGGAGCATGTTACTTTATGTTAATATTGTACTTTGATAGTTCAGGACTGCCCATGCGTGTTAAGCCTTGCTTTCCTACTTTGAATTTTTTTTTTTCTCCCCATTTTGTGACCTTTACATGAGAAGATTTCAGTTAATGGAGCTGTGTTTGTAAATATGTAGTTGCAGTTATTTCTGCTTAATTAGTGATGGTGAAGAGGTGAATGTCTACAGCAAACCCAAAGAAGTTAAACCAGCTGCTTACCAGGAAGGCTGCTGTGGTGTGGCCATGGGATTTTCCTAGGGATTGTGCCTCAGTAGGAAGTGTCCTACCCAAGTAGGTGCTTTGTTACCAATTTCTGTGGTATCTGAGTTGGGGATGATGGAGACAGCAGAGATGCTCAGTGATTGTAAGTTTGGTCAGTGCATCCCAAACATGCATCTGCAACGAGTATTAAAGGAGAATGTTCTATGACATACAGAAGGCAGAAAAGAGATTGGATTTGTTTGTCTTCTGCTGATAAGCAAATAACTGCAGTCTCTGATATCTTGGAGGCATTTCCCATTACCTGCTTTGCAGTCTATTGGGAGAACAAATTTCTGTGCTGCACACATTACTCCTGTCTCTGCACCATGCACTCTGGAGTACTCCAGCTGAAATTTAGTTTGGAGAAACTTCCCTTCAAAGTATTTTTCTCCCCCTCCAGAGACGTAGCATCACATCACAGTCTGTATTGAGTGGTTCCCACAGGCACCCTTGCTCCCAAATCAAGTCATACTTCCAGGCTGATACAAGCAGGGGCTGCTTTGTGCTGTCACTGCCAAAAGTGAAGTTGCATGGCAGGACTGGAAAGCACCTTTCACTGAAGCTCAATGAACTCCTTTCTATAATTAATAACTGCTAGTCCAGGACATAGCTGTGATAGCCATAGCCACTATATTCTCACAATATATTCTTATATTCGTTACTGGACACTAATGAAAATGCAAGTGTAACTATTTGGGTGAGTAGAGATGGTGTCTCATGTTAGGGATGTAGAAGCACGAAGCTGCAGGTCCCTGATGCTGCTCATCAGCATAAATCCTTGCAGCTCTTACAGTTAAAGCAACTCCGACTCGTGGGGGACCTCTAGAGAGCAAAAGGAGTGCACTGTCACTCCTCCAGAGAGAGGAAGCGAAGCAGTTGTTAGTCCTGTGCATGTACAGTACACCCGACATTTGGCCAGGATGCACAGAAATCCATAGGTGGTGAAAGTTTTTTGTATTTATATAATAGTTGAGCCTCCTTGTTTAAACCTGATGGTTTACACTTGTGCATTCATGCAAATTTTTGATTTGGCTTCTAATTATTGAAGTGGCTGAGCGCATAGATAACCATTCTCCTTAACTTTATATGCTGATCATCCAGGAGTTTGGAGGCTAGATGACCTGCACTGGTGCTTGAAATCAATCTTCATATGTGGCTGAAATTTACAATCCCATCAGGAACTGCCTGAGGATTTGAGTGAAATTACAATTTACATTATCACCTAAGTGCAGCTGTCATTTAATAAGCCATCAGTCTTTGTTGTTGCAGCCTTGGGGTTTAGGAAGGATTCATCTCTGCGCAATGCCCAGGAGTACAAGCTGCTGCATTGCATATGGGACAAGGGATATTCATATTGAAGATCCTTCTTGGTCTTTAACATGACCATATTAAAAAGTGGAGTTGAAATAAGCAAGTGCATGATATGTTTATCCTTTCCATTTACATGGTTTTATAAAGATAAGACTGAACTTGACTGATCATAAGGTGAAGATCTGTAGGAATGAACTTGGCTAACAGTCAGTTTACACATGACTTCTTGTCTAAACTTGCAAGATCCCAAGTAATCCCAGTAATCCTGCAATCAGTTGTGTGAACCAGCACCATGGGGTTAGGGGTTTTTTCCCCCCTCCTCTTACCTATTTAAAACTGCAACTAAAACATTTGGGAAAAGATAAGCTAGAACAAATCTAAGGGCACTGGTTATGTACGATTAAGATGTAGTTTGCCTTGCCAGGAACACCCTCTGCTGGCAAGAGTCAATATTCTTTATTTTCTTACTTTTCTGATGTTGGTTCTGCCCATTTTATTCTGCTGTAATTCATTACAAGGAGTCAAAAATATCCTTTCCACTGAAGTGGTTCCAAATAAGGAGGAGATGTAACAGTTCCTCACTCTGTTTAACCAGGCAGCTGCAATATCTGTGTCCATATGTTCCTATATTTGATTTGGGGTAGTTTTATTCAGAGAGATGAGCACTAACTTGTTGGAGTTCAATAAAAATTGTTTGTGCTAATATTTTGACTTATGGATAAACAGATAAAATACTGAAATAGATAAAATTACAAGAACTTTACAAAAAGCTTTAACATTGTAAATTAACATCTTGAATTTCTCAAATAGGTGAACTTTTCCTGAATCACCTATTCCTGCATCATCCCACAATCATCACTTACTAGCCTATATAAATATGGCCTTCAAATCCAGAATAAAATTCACCTAAAACCCTCAATAGGAAAAATCTATTTTCCTTAATAATACCTGCCTGAAATGTCATAAGAGCATCTGTGTGCTGAGAAGTATCAAAAGCATATTAACAGTTCCTTGGATACACTGCAGTTATGAACAAGACCCCAAAGCCATATTTTAATTTGTCACAACCATAAATTCCAAATTATTCTGTTCACTTGACTGGAGTCAAATTGATCCAAATTTTGAAAGTGCACATGATGGAAAAGGCCTGCTAGAAAAAAGTTGAACAACTAAAGGAAAGCTGTGCTTTTGTTCACTTGGACCAAAATTGTAAGTTGAGTAGAACAAATTGGCTTTTCTGTTTAAATAAAGAGCTGTAAATCTTATTGACATTTGGTAGGATATTTTGTGAAGAACCTTCATGTCCCTCATGTTGTTTTACACCTATTTCAGACATTATTCAAATGACATACTGGAAGGGCTGCAGGCATTTTCGTATCCATGTTAACATTTTGTACCTGTCTGTGCAGCTTTACATAACTCACTCATAGAGAAAAGAGCCAAATTAGAAAATATTAGAAGGAAAACTGTTTTGAGGATTATTTCTAATTTGAATGTTTTATATTCAGCCTATCCCATTATTTACTTCAATAACTCTTCTACCTGAAGATGTCAGTGTTCTACAGTTATTGAATCAAACTCCGGTGAAATAAATGATTAAAGCCTGAAATTATTCTTGGCAAAATAAATACCTAATATTCTTGCAAGAGCACATTACAAAAGAAGAAATAGACTTCTGTTGAAATGATTCCTCTTTGACTGCACTTCTTATATGCTCTTTCTAATTTTCTGATTTAATTTGCTGTGGGAGAGTATTTCTGTGTTCAGTTCTAGGAAACAGAAAGGAGGATATTTAGCACTTGGTAAACATCTTTGATAATCTGAAATTCTATAAAAGCTAAACAACCTAGAGGAGGAGAAGCCAGTCTTGGAAGGCTGCTGTCACACATGTGATGAAAGCTCTTGGGTTCCAGCAGATAATTAGCTGCCAAGTAGCTTGTTCCTTGGCTACAACATCTCAGGGTAGAGTGGAGAATGTGTATTGATGTAAAAATGGGGAAGCAAAGGCATGCCACGTTTTATTCACTTAATACTTACTTCAGAGGAAATTTATTGAAATCTAGTAATCTAAATATTTGCTTTTGTAATGCAGAGCACAAATAATGTCATGTCCACTCTTGGACAGCCAGTCTTTTAGAAGATGAAGAAATCTGTACAATTTGTGATTATATTACTGACATGATGGCTGTTTGGATTTGCAGGGAAGGCAAAGGTAGGATCTTCATGGGCAAGTCCTCAGTCCTGTTAAACTAAAGGACAGGTTGAGTTTTTGATTTGATGTGCAGGCTGAAGAGATTTAGTGAAGAGCTTGCATCACTATGTGGAGTAGCTCATTCTTACCAATATATCATTTATTCTTCATGTCATAAGGAGATCAATAACTGACCATTATCATTCTTATATCAGTGATGAGAATTGGAAAACAAAGCTGCATTCACTGGTGTAGGAGTTCATATGAGAGCTCACAGACACCCCCCGCCGCCTTCAAAATTCAGCAGTGCTATTTTATTCTTGTGAAGATAAGAAATGAGCAGATCTGGGGTTTTTTTCTCTTCCTGCCCTGGCTTTTCAGTTTAGGAAGTGTAGCTGATTCCAGTGCACCTGCAGGGAAAGTCCACAGGGCGGCACTCCAGCAACGTGGACATAGGCAGAACATACTTAATTTATTACTGTATTATAGAATCGTAGTGATTTTTATTGGAAAATTTTTCTTTTAATTAATAGGACATAGATTTATATTTCAATTGTTTCCCCAAACCACAGTTTGTTTCATGTAAAACTATTTTTGATTAAACCTATTGATTTTTGTCATGATAAACACTGTGAAAATATTCTTATTGCTATTTTACTAACTGGGGATTTAAAGAAAAATGCTGAACTGTAAAAGACCCTCAGCAGTGTGTTTATTAGAAGGTAATTAGATTTTACCGAAATTTACTCAGCAGTTCTTAAAATTGCAGAGGTTCATCATATAGTTGAATCAATCATGGAAAAAATCCTAAAAGAGAAATGTAGGATACAGAACCAGCAGGTATCTTTGAGTTATGAAGATAATGCCATCTCACTGTGTGTGATAGAGCTACATGATCCCGTCTATATTTTGTCCAGATCCATACCTATACTGGCTTATTAGCCTCCCAAACTCCTATGAATCTTTGTGAGAGCTTAATATGGAATTTCATGTCTTGAGTAGCTTTGGATTTCCTGATTTCCAGCCTAAATGTACCAATGATCAGTTTATAACTGTTTTTTCTTGTGTCCTCATGGTTTTATATACCCTGCATGTAGTGAATTATTCACAGTAAGGGATCTTGTCTCTTTTCAGCTTCACTTTGGGAATCGACAGCAACTGTAGCCCATTTAGAGTTCCCTTTATTTTAGCTTCCCACTATAGGAAAAAAGCCATGGCCAGTTCCTGATTTGCTGCTGGGAGAGTGTGGAGGACCAGAGTAAATTCATCACTGACCCCAGAGCAGACCTATCAGGTACAAGAAAGGAATTAAGGGTTGCAGCTCTATAACAAGAATCAAAATTAGAGGACTGAAAGTGAGGGAAAACAGACATCTGTTCATCAAATACAAGCTGGTTCCAAAATCCGTTGTAGAAAAAGTTAGCATCCCATTGCTCAACTACCTTACATATGCAGTATTTTTGATTCCTATGATTTAACTGGAGTTTCCCAAGGTGACACCAGATATGTTGTGCTTGCTTCCAAAGATACAGTTGCTTTAGATCTTGTACAGGGTGTAGCCAGATGATAATCCACGTCAGGAGTCAGATGCATTTGATTTTCTCCCTGATGATTTACCACCAAATCTCATAACTGCACGTGATAGGATGATGGGACTGAGCAAACTTAGCTGCTGTTTGAAGGTATTTCTTTGGCTTGTCACATCTTGACCACTCTGGTCTCTGAGACCAGACTTGACTGGTACTTGAACATTTGTGCAATTGCTCTAGATTTACACCTCTGAAATGGTGAACAAGATTGTCCAGTGTGTATGTGTGGAGTTGATGGAATAAAACACCATCTTCAAGTTTGCTAATATATATGTGCCTTGAATCTCTGATTCAAGCACATTAAAGGAAATGGTACTTGATTTTTTCCATTCAGTTCAAAGGCTATTGGAATAAGCTTTTATTCAACAGCTTTTGTTCTTCTTCAATATACATAAAATAACTGGAATGAGAGAAGGTGAATACAATTTATCCTTGAAGTGAGGAAAACTTGGGAATGATGCCGATGAAGTCATGTAAAGCTCATGAGTTGGCTAAATGTCTTATTGCTTTATTCTCTTCTCTTTTGGTTCATATCCCTGATTACCCACTTTTCAGTGCTTTGTGTGTGTTATTTTTCCAGGCGATGGTTTGGGAGAAGAAAACATGTTTAGGAGAGGATTAAAAAAAGGACCTGGAAGCTGCTTCCTTGTTTTGATTGCTTTGCCTGTTCATGATAATTAGGTCCACATGAGGTTGTACCTGGTATTGAAATGGTACAGCTGGAAAGAGGAAAAACATCCCAAATCAAGGTGAAAAGCCAAAAAGTCTAAAATGTCTGTAGCTATTGAATCCCTCACAGTATTTTGTTTGACTTCACAAAATCCTTGGGATTCTCAGCAGTTTTTTTGAGTGTATAAATCTGACCCTGTAGGGCTGGATGGTGGTGTGGTAGGAATTGTTCCTCAAACCTGAGAAAGATGGTTCCCTTCTGAATTCACTTCACATTTGGGAGGAATGTTCCGTCTGTTCCTGAAAGAAAGAGCCTTTACAGACTATCTGTGGCTTCTTAGCCTGGAAAACTGGTGGATTTGAAGTCTAGGCAAAAATCAGAGGGGCTTCCCACGTAAATGTGCTTTTATCTCAGGTTTGGAGAGCTCAAAATTGTAATCAGAGAAGATGGTGGTCATCACTTAAGGTTCTAATTTATGCAGGACCCAAAAACATGTCAGGTCTTTCTCAGAGAAAGAAGAGGTCCATGCCCATATAGATAAAATATGATTTTTCATACAAGTGTACCAGAATGTTACAGAAGCATAATAGCATCTCTGAAAATATTCATTAATATGAATTAATTTCTAATTATTGGTATTCAGTGTTTGGGATGCAGAGAGATCTTCTGGCACAGGGAAAACTCATTGCATTATGACACTACTATTATATTCCACCGCTGTAGAATGGCCTTAATTTAGAATGGCGACTTTGATTGGAAAATCCCTCTTCGCAGAACATCCCCAGGCCCTAATGAGAGGAAGGATTCATTCTCAAACAAGTCAGGATGCTGTCAAGTTCAAGAGAAGTGAAATTCATCTCATGGTTTTGCTTCTCAATTCCTGCTTTCAGCCTCTTGGTCATTGCTGGGCATGAGTGCTGTAATGGTGACACTTGACATTCTCTACTTAAAACTTAAAGATGCTTCTTTTCCATAGGAATAAATCTGTGTAAAGTATTCTGCTAAATTATAGGCTGGGCTGGAAAAGGCAAGTGGTTAATCTGGGAAGCTTTCTTTTTGTGCCAAGGCCCAGGACAGGAGACAGAATTAGCCAAAATGAGTGGAGGAAAAAAAGATGATGACTTGGTAAAACAAAAATGCAACCGATTATCAACATGCTGTCCTGGGAACCTGGTTGTCTGGCTTTCTCAGCACTCGGTGTATAAAAAGATAATTAAGAAAAGGCTTTTTTTATGATAGTAGTTGTTCAAAATTGGCCTGCAGTACTGTTTTTTAGTGTTTGATGTTCGGAGTAACCCTCTTGGCAGAGCATTCCTCACGCAACAGAAATCCGTGTGCAGTAGGTCATCTGTAAAAGTATATTGGGGGATGTTCGAGTCATCCCCGAGACACGCTTGGTTTATGAACAGGAGTAAATTGGAAACACTGATTGGAACATCTGGATACAATGCTTTCAGATGACTCCCTTTGCAGGAAGGCACAGGCAGGAATTGTGTATATTCTGGTTTTAGGCCTGTTTGCACACAGGGCTAAGTTTGCCAAGAGTTGAAGCCTCATGAATGTTCTGTCACTGTTTCCAGCGCTGAGGTGAAAGAGCAGCCAGCAAAGCTGGACACCTCACTGTCAGAGCTCAGTTCACCCAGTCACCAGGCTACTGAAATGCTTTTGTCCTTCACAGAGTTTGCTGGCAAATTTTTTTAAATAGAAATGTTCATCCTATACAGCACAGCCACTTGAAATGGTTTCTGATGGTGGGTGTTACTGTGAGGGGTGACAGTGAGGAGGTCCCTTCACGTACTCCATGTGAGGAGAGCTGGCACCATGGCCAGAGGCTTCAACATAAAGAGCTGCTTGGACAAAGGGTGTGTGCAGGCAGGTCTCACATGTGGGGACACTTCTGTCACTGCTCTACAAGTCACCCTGTGGAATTCCAACACTTGCTTGCCCAGCAATTTGCTTTATCTGGCCGAGGTGGAAAACTGTCATGATTATGTCACTTCTTGCTATTGTCAACTTGCCCCTCTAATTAAAGAAGTGTACACAGTATGAAATAATGGCTGAGGCAAAACTGATAGTTTTTAAGTCCTTTCACCAAATTTACAAAGTATTTGTTTGCAAGGATGGGGGTTTGGAATGTTTTTTTCTGTATGGCAAGGGCTTCAGATTCAGTGTGATGACCGTGTGCTGCTCTAATTTGAACATGATCAAAATGATTTCATATACACTAAAACCATGAAGGCATGCTGTCTGATAGTAATAAAAGATGATGAACTCTTGTATCTGCCTGCAAGATCTGTTCCAACACACATGTAGTGAGCACTGGAAGGTGGGATGGTGGAGAAAACAGAGGTGAGATGAATTTTCATGGCTGCATTGGCAGCAGTTGGCATTTCCATTGGTGCAGTGGTTTGTACTCTTGCTTGGAATGTGAAGGACTCATATTTACAACTCCACTGTAATTTGGGCATAGCAGAATGTTGTATCCAGATATGATTGAAGTATTTTAAGAAGGCCTCTTATCAAACGGTAACATTTTTGTACAAGTAAGTAATTTTTTGGGGCAGGAAATAAAGGAAAAATGAGACTCTGCAGTCATATATGAAAGAATTTCATTTCTTAACGTGGTGTATATTTTATTTTATTTAACATATGACTTCATCAGACTTCTCCAGTATGGTTTGTTTGCTTGAGGTCTCTGTGTGTGTATATACATATATATATGTATAAACTCACCTTCCAAACAAGCAGATCACCCTGAGAATATTCTAAGTGATTTGAAGCAGAAGGGAGAGGTTTTAAGACTGTTGAAAAAGCAGTGACACTGAAGCCTAATTCCATGGGTGACTTAAAGAACAGGGATTACTTGATTAAGCAACTTTGAAGAGTAGGACTTCACCTCTTCTTGGTGAACTGACTGGCCTATTCCAGACTCTCTGTGGATGCCAAAGGGAGTTTGACAGGGGACAAGAAGGAATTTAGGTATTGCAGAATTCACTCCTTCTGCTCTGAAGTTCCTGTGTGACTGGAATGAACTGTCTTGAGTAGTTCATCCCAACAGCAGTAAGGCTGGGAATACACTGTAAGTGTCAAGGTAACCAAACCCTACTGCTTTTAATTCTTCTATGTAGTCCTATTCTTAATTTGTACAAGTCAGGCAGTGGTAAAAGAATAAGATTATAATCTTGGGTTTGAGAGCTTTTTAAATTTTTCAGAAAATGCAGCATTTACATAAAGAGGGTGATATTTTTCAATGATTGGGGAAAAATGTGTCTATCTATGAAAACTATGTTCTTGACTGAAATGGCAGTAATTTCCAGTCTGGAAAAGCTGAGGATTTCTGCATTTGTGCTTTCTCAGTGTTCAGGGTCACCCTGTATAATACTGATGCCAGCACTTTTGGCAGCTGTTCACTGGGTATGTGTTGGGTCCTGAGGGATGGCTGAATTACACAAACCTTTGCTAGTCTTTTAAGCAGTCTAGTGAAGCCAGTTAATAATTTTCTGAACAGAAAGCAAATCAGAAATTTCAAACTGCAGAGTTAACTGGAACAACTGAAAAATTAGGGTCTTGTAATTGCTGCTTGGAATATTCACCTTTTCTGGGTTTAGGCAGTGGGCTCTTTCCTCAGAGGCTCATTGCAAGTTCTTTTCTACAGCATCACATCCATGATTATTTTTTTCACCCTGTCAAAACAGCACCCTTGACTCAGCTTTAAAAAATTGCCATTTCTGTACAAATTCCTCTGAAAGGGCTGAAGTTGCTCATCTTCTTTGTGTCACTGCCTATCAGATCCTTACTTTATCCTGGATGCTTATTGAGGACTGAGAGTTGCGAGTGATTTCGTAGATGGTAAGGAGGAACTGCTTGTTTCTCTTGAGTTTAAAAGAAGACAACAACTACAGCAACCCTGCAAATGATTAGCCTTCAATTTTTCCTTTTTCTTCCATCACATTTATTATTATCATATCTTGAGCTGCCAGTACTTAATCCTCATCTTCTGTTGCCAGGGGATTTTCATCCTGAAATGGATCTGTAGAAAGAAGGGTGAGTTTGTAATGAAATTGTTTAAAAAAAACACTGCAGGTTTAATGTTGACAGAGATGCCTGGATTAAGAACACTTTTATGTCTGCCTTGACATGTCAAGCTTAGCAAATTTATTTGCTCTAGTGTTCCTAAGTGGGAGATATCCCCCAAGCATGGCTTCAGCATGGAGGAAAAGGAGTGAGAAACTCTAGGAGAAAATATTTCAGGGTGAAATCTTCTGGCAGGTAACTCTAGGTTGCTGCACATTAATTGTTCTTCTCTTTGCCAGCAGAGAAACAATTCCCTTTATGAACCTTTTACCTGGCAGCTACAGGTGAGCTCATGGTCATCATTCCAGTGACTATTTCTCATTGCTTGCTGGTAAACTTATATTTCTATACCCAGTTCAAGATGCTCAAAGTATCCCTGTCAGTCTAACACACCAGAACAATTAACAAAAAACATGCAGGCTGATAGTTTGATGTGGTTTTGAAAGAATTCATTAAGCTTTTCATTCGTTATTATGCAGATGGTAATTAATCTCAAATTAGTAGGTCAGAAAACTGAAATGTGTGTGGAGAACTGGGTGGTTTGTTTCCATTTTTTTCTGCTTCCAGTATATTGTCAGCATCACTCCACTTGAAAATGTATTCTAACCAGAGAAAAAGAAAACAAAATTAAAAAGGAGGATTCAAGCATGCTTGCTGTCTTCTGAACCTTTTAAATATTAGGGGTCTGATTAGGAAAAACCCACTGAAGATGACAGGACCCATTCTGCTAATCTTACTGGGTTTTGAACTAGACTTCAGTCTCTGCTCTTCCATTCACCAGCATAAAAAAATCTGTATTTTTTGCACGTGCTGCCAGCAGATGTCTCACACGTGTCCTTACAAAAGCAGATTAATGATTTATCTCACTTTGATCACACAGCTCCAAGAAACTGAAAGTTCATGAAATATTTTGCATTATGTTATGGATAAATCTTCAGTAGCTTCAGCATCAATTATTTTGATACCTCTTCTGAGAGGGGTTTACACTGTAATCAAACCAGAACAAAATTTCAGGGGGTCTTTCGGTGTTTTCATGCTCAATATGAAACTTAATGTACCTAAAAACATCTCACTCCTCACATTAAAAGGAACTTATAATTCAGGCTTTCTCATTTTTTATGTATTCTTCTGCCCTTCACGCTGCTCACACAAAGGGACTCTAAAATGGCCTGGAAATTACGATTTATCATAAATGTAAAGAGTTTGGCAGAGCACCGTCGATGCAAATGAGCTTGGCTGTGTTCTTCCCTAATAACTGCTCCCATTAATTATTCCTTCTGCTATCAGAGGAACAGTCTGAATTAAGCTGTATTTTATGCTGCTTGGCTTTAGACAGAGATTGCTCCTGAAAGCCTCAGAGAGGCTGAGCTGCATCAGCCATTTGCACACGCCGTGTGTGCCTGAGCTCTGTGCAGGCTGTGAGCTGTCGACTTCTCTTAGCTGAGGAGCCAGAGAAGGATTAATAAAAACATCTGTACTCCCTGAGAAGTTCTTATTAGCCTGATTAGTCTGATCTCAGAGCAGGAAAGCAGAAGTGTTGTATCTGTTCACTTGAGGTATGAGAGTGATTATACAAAAATTGAAAGCTACTTCTGTTTTTCTATAGAAACAAGAGAGATCTGTCTCCAGAAAGAGAAAAGCTGCTCAGGTGCTTTTGTGCTGTTGTAGTTGCAGGAGAGTGTTAGTTGTTACTGTGCATTCAGGCCCAATGAGCTCCTTTATACCTGGAGAAATGACTGATGTAACATAACCCACCTGTCCTTATTCATGGGAATGCTGCCACAGTAACAAGGGAGACTCTGAGAATATTCCATTCGTTTGATATTCTGTGTGAAGGTGTAGTGGTTTGAGCCAGGTTTTCCCCCTGAAGCTAAAAAGTGGTAACCCCCAGGGGGTGGTGACCCTTGGGGTTTGACCCAAACAGTGCTCCTGCAAAATATAAACATATCTCCAGACCGGAAAAGAAGCAGTGGTTCTTGCTGGTGAAGAAGAGGTGGCCATGTTGTGAGAGCCACGAGGAAGGGGCTCAGGGAGCCCTTGGGGCCTCTGCCCCCCCCCATCCCCCGGCTGGGGGGCTATGGGGACTTGGAATGGTGTTGAACTGAACTAAGTGCCTGTGGCTGAGAAGTTGGAGGAGTTTTCTCCACTGTGAGTGGGCAGACGGAGCAGCAGGGACAGCAGCGTCCGAAAGCAGTGGCAAAGAGCCAACAGATAAGAAGAAGCAGCAGAAGCTGGTATGCAGCCAAGGCAGACACAGAGTTGTCTGAGGAGAAAGAAAGCAGCAGCAGAAAGAGAACCGAGCCAGCAACAGAGACAGAGTTTCGGGGGGTAAGAACTGAATAACCCAAACTCCCCAAACTCACTGGAGACTCCTCTGAGAGAGAGGAGGATGATTGGACTCACTTGAAAGAGTCTTGGAGTGCAGTATGCACTGCTGAGAGGAGCTAAGAAGCTCATGGCCTCCTGAGAGCTAAAGCCAGGACGGCCAAAGGAATGTGTGTGTGTGGGGTGACCTTGGG
Source organism: Neopelma chrysocephalum (assembly GCF_003984885.1). Lineage (NCBI taxonomy): Eukaryota > Metazoa > Chordata > Aves > Passeriformes > Pipridae > Neopelma > Neopelma chrysocephalum. Next base: position 771,034 of record NW_020897739.1, on the reverse strand, counting down.
CACCCCCCTTGCTGCAGCTTCAGAGAAGCTGGCAGCCATCTTGAGGAAGAGCACAGAAGCTCTGTGAAGGGGCTTGACTCCCCTGAGGATACCAGACCATCACGAAGACCCCTGTGCTTTGTGATATGACCGTGGTGGAGCAACCTTGTCTGGGGTGAAGCAGCCCACGGAAAGACCCTTTGTTTGGCGTCGAGGGGCCGAGAGGGGCTTGGAGACCCCCCTCGTGTGCATTGGCAAGGATCCAGCTGCAACTGCTTCATGAAAGACACAGAGAACCTGCTGCCTAGAGAGACCTGCTGCTCAGAGACTGGAAGGGGTCTTTTCTTCTTCTTCTCTCCTGGACTTTTATTTGGAGGGAGAAGAGATTTGGCCCACTGTAAATATTATTGTCATGGTAGAGATAGAAATAGAGTTAAGATTATATGTAATGTATTATAGTATAAGTATTTATTTATTTGTACAGTCCTGTAATATATTCCTTTCCCCCCATATTGAGTCTTGTGTTTTTGTCTGGAAAACCCATCTCACATGGAGTTGAAATGTGGGAGGGGGGCTAGGAATCAAGAATTGGATTTTGAGGCTGCTCAAACCATGACAGAAGGGGGGAAATCGATGGCAGGATCCATCCCTAGCTGTCTGGGGACACCTTTCTATATAGGCAGGGAGTTAGTTTTGACGGCATTTCATGACTGACTAATCATTCTAGTCATTTTGTACATCAAAAATTGAGTGTAGTGTTTCTAAAAAGGAAAAATCCCAGGCCTGCATCAGGGGCAAAAATAAAACAAATGAGAAGGGGGAGAAAAGCACATGTAACAAATACAAGAATGCAACTCCATTGTTTGACTTGTATTTTCTGTGTCCTTCTGTCCATCTTCTGCTGTGTTTATTTACCCTGTGAATTGGGTATGGCGAGCTCTAGAAGGAACAGCAGTTTGACCTGAAGCAGGTGTGTAGAAGGTGAATGGAGTAATGGAAGAACAATGCGAAAAGATGACTAAACCCAAAAGGAATAATATTGAAAGCAGTGATGATCTAGAGACTGGGTCCTTTGTTCCTCAAGGGTGACAGAGGTCAGCATGAACTCACTGTGTTCCATCTTCACCTCTCAGACTACAACAGAAATCCTGGGGGCTTGTCTCGTGAGGCTAATTTCACATGTGCCACCAGTGTAATAAACCACATAGGGATCAAGTTTTTATTACCTGGGACTTTCACGTTGGTCTTCAAAGGCTTAGACTTCGGTAAATATTTGATTCTGGATGCAACTGTGCTGAGCTGCCTTAAAATATGAACATTTGTTGGTGTAGCACCATCAACAGTTTGGGAATTAATTGTCCTTGGTTTTATGAGGCAGCTGGATTGAAAGATTATAGAGGGACAGAGGAATCGTATGCAACTCAGAGCCTTTCCTTCATTTACACCAATATTGCAGACAAACAGGAACAGTAGCTTGGAAACTCATTCAAGTCTGTTTTCCAAATACTGCAGAGATCTCTTTCCCAACTGCTGTAATTTTCCACGGTGGTTTAATGAGCAGGTTAGGTAGGAGAGCAGCATATTACACATCTCCTGTATAAATATGAGCAGTGCCTGACAGTCGCTGTTTCCCTGTGGCAGATGCTGTCACAGGCTGAGCTGTGGGCTCACTGCTGCCAGCTGAACCACCGCAAAGGAACTATAGAGTGCATAAGTGACTTAATACAGCCCCTTGCATTTTATTCTGCCTTTCTGGGAGTTATGGACCTGCATTTTGTGGTTCGACTTCTGAGCCATTCCTAATGTGCTTCAAGAGCTTCTTTCCCCATCCCCACCTTGCCCTTCGTGTGATGTGAACTGTGTCTGTGGAGCACACACAGAATTCCTTGTGTCTGGTGTGATTTTAATCCATTCCCTGCAGGAGAGGTACTTTGTAATAAACTTAGCCTTAGGTTGACAAGTGTTAAGTCAAATATTTGCCTCATATTTCTCCCCCTGCTTTACCACTCTGCTTGCAGTCGCACGTTTTATTTGGGCTTCAGCGAGACCTAAACATTTGCTTTCAACTAACTTAAACTACTGAAGTTTGTTGGAATGCTTACTAACTTTGGAAAAACGTGCTGAAATCTCCCAGTTTGAGAGAGATTATTGTGGCAACCAGCAGGATTTAGTGGCAGAACGACCCAGAAGCACGAATGTTTCAGTCATGTCTCCACAACCTCTGTTTCCCTGAGGAAGTGTTTGACACTCGAATATTTTAGAAGTAATCAGGAAACCAGATTTATGGACATATTGGGTCATGAGTATGATTCTGCATGAGAGTTGGGGTGTTAAGCCTGGAGAGGAGAAGGCTCTGGGGAGACCCTGGAGAGCCACTTCCAGTGCCTGAAGTGCCATCCCTGCTTGTCCAACATCCCTGCCCAGGCAGCTCAGCCTGGCTTTGCTCGGTGCCACCGGCTCCTGCCTGGCTCTGGAGACAGGCAGGCAAACCCAGGCAGGCTCACAATGGCTGGAGCAGACACAGGCAGAGTCTGCATCATAAATCAACAACAGTTCAACAGTTCTGTCAGCCAGGATCCCACTCCTGCTAATGATCCTTCATTATGTTCTGGAGAAGAGATGGGGCTTGATAGGGCCTAATTAGGGGGAAAGGAAATGTAATTTCTGTGTGTCTCCGTCACTGTGGTTCTGCACAGATGTTTTCTAGGGTGGTTTCCAGGTAACTACTGAAATCATAATACAGTTGTTGGAGACTGATTATGTATATTTGTTCATTATCCATTGTTTATACAGCACTTGGGGCTTACGCTATCCTGTACTACACAAATATAAGAGATACAATGGGAAGAGATGAAGTCATACCCCTTAAAAACATAAGCTTAAAATTTATCCTTAAAATGAGTATAGATCTTGTCTTTACCTTTCACATTGTTCCCAAGGCAGAATTTTGCTGTAAAAATGTAGTTCTTATTGAAATACAAGGTATAGGACCAAGTCAATAATGTAAACTTCCTTAATATTACCAATTCTTCCACTTCCAACTCCAATTCAACATCCCCTGCCTGCCTTTATGTGAAAATCTATAATGGAAATTATCTTGCCAAGGGAAATGGGAAGGAAAGAGCCTGAATAAAATAAGATCTCTGATTAAAAACTGAAGTTTTCCGACAAGATCTTTAAAGGCACAAATACTGTTATGTTGGTATAACCCATAAATTTGGCACAAATCATAAGCAGGTTGCCTAGAGAAGCTGTGGAAGTGTTCAGGGCCAGCTTGGACAGGGCTTGGAGCAACCTGGTCCAGTGGAAGGTGTCCCTGCCCATGGCAGGGGGTTGGAATTTTACCTCTGTAACTGTATTTTCTTGTAGTCTGCAACACCAATCTTAAATTTGTGTTAAATATTAAGCAAAGAATGTATTTTTGGTTTGTTTTCATAGAGCAAATTATTTAAAACTGTAGCTCTTTCCTGTGTAGTTATTAGCAGGTTTTTTAATGCTTGAAATGATGGTGAATGGTTGCACTAATAAAATGGAGATCTGAGAAGTTTTGTTCATTTTAAATGGGCTAAAGCAATAAAAACTTAAGCCTGCTTTTAAAACCACTTGGAAATGTTAGAGGGCAACTAGATGATTATAGGGACTAGTTGTTTTGCCTAAAATTAGATCAAGTTATGACTGGTAAATTAAAAAAAAAACCTAAAATTGTTCAAATTTTAAATGTAACAGATTAAGCCTCATTTAGGGGTAAAAGATTCTTTTTTTTTTTTTAGTAATTTAATTTATTAAGTTGTGCAGGACCACAGAAGCCCCTGCCTTAACTAGAAGAAATTATGAGAACTCCATTCCATAAAAACCCATTTTGAATGTCTCATTAGTAACTAGGAATAGGTATTGTTGGTTTATAGGATATTAAAAGATTTCAGAGTTCTGTGTCCAGATGAAAAAAGCTGAAGAATGTGTTTCTGCTGTATGTGATCAGAAGTAGCTCTTCAAAATGTAGAAGTTAAACAGAAATTACTTCAAGGAGTCTTAGCAATAAATGCTAAAATAGATGTGTCTTTGTATTTTGAGGGGCTATTAATTGGAGCCTGAAAAACAAAGGACTAAAAATGAATCTTCTGGAATTTTCAGAAGGAAAAGGGAATTCTGCCTACTGGAACATCCTAGTTCAGGTATGTCGATTGCATGGGGTGGGAGATGGCCCTGTCAAAGGTCTTGCCAATAAACAGAATTAGCTTTTTAGGAGGTATCTGCCATTTATGTCACTCTTTAACACCAGGATCAGCCTTTTATTTTTTTTATTGGTCTCACATTTTGAACTACATTAAGTTTAAAACCTGGAACAAATATATTCAAAGCATTTTGTGTAACAACTAAAGGCCCACTAAGTGGAATTAACCCAGAGAGCATTGGCACTTCAATGGAAAGAAGGGGAGAATAGCACAGGAAAAAAGAAACAAATATGCCTGCTGGTCCCTGGAGGTGTTCTCAGAAGAATCCATTATTTGAATTTATTTGCAGTGTTTCCTAGAATCGTTCAAAATAAATTCATGTAGAATATTCTTCTTCCTTTTAAAACTAATTTTCAAGTATTGACTAGTTCTTGGTCTTTGTTTTGGTGGGAATATGCTGCCAGCACACTTGCTGTCTTCTCCCCAGTGAGCAATTTTAGCATTGTATGACTTATTTATATCACTTTTTTGCAAGTATTTCAGCTTTGCTCTTAAGCTCCTCAGGTTTTTGTTAGCCATGGGATGAAGTGGGACAAATTTAACTGCACTGGACAGAACAAGCAAATACACAGCTTTCAAGTGATTGTTGCATCTTCAGTTCTTTGGGTCAACTCTTCTGCCTAATCTCTTTTTGAGGCTTTTATGCTGCCATTCCCTGGAGAATGACAGGAATTCCTGTGGGGTTTATTGGCATCAGCTGTCTGAGGCTAATGCTGGGATCTGTCAGGTACAGCAACGTAATGAATTGTCACTCTTTGGGTGGGTTATTGAGGGGCTGCCCATATATGTAAAAATGAAATCTTAGCATTTCTTAATTGTTTGATTACTGGACCTTTTAGTAAGAGCTTGTGGTGCCTTTTTGAGAAGAGCAGAGCTCTCTCAAATGACCTCTTTTTGTTTTTTTTGGCTGAGGAGATATTAGTTCACACTAAGTGTAGCCAGATGTACCAGTCACTGCCAGGAGTGTGCTGACATTACATCCAGGACTTTACAGCTTACATTTTTAGCAAGATATTTGTGCAATCTTGGATGTGTTTTTTCCCTATCAAACAATATAAAACATCTGTGTGAGCTAAATCCTATGCTGGTATTGTCAGAGCTGTGTGAACTGAACATTCACGTTTTAAAGTGGTTTCTGCTAAACTGTCAAGTGCTGCAGGACTTTTTGTGCTAAAGATATAATTTTCCACAGTATGTTTCAGCTAAAAAATATAAATGGTTACAAAAACTAAATGCATATATATATATATATACACACCCACAGTGTTAATGGCTTTAATATGGATGTGATGAAGCAGTAAATATAACCAAAGGGAGCCACATAAACTAAAAATGAATGTTGAATGTTGAGATGTCTGCTATGATTTGTAATGATGCCTTTTGACAATCTTTTTGGTGATGCTGTACAAAAACAAAGGATATTCCGTGTATTTTTGGCATGGCACAGCAGCACAGTTTGCCCAGTGAATTAATTAGCTCTCGGTGTGAATTCTGTGGTGTCTGACATGGCACAGCCCTGGGGCATCAAAGGCTTTTGTTGTGTGCTGTGGGGAGAGAGTTACGGAGAGATCAAGAAAAACAAATGATGAAAGGGTGGACGCTCAAAGCTTGCCAAGGGAAAGAGAAATCTGATTTGTCTCTTTTTTTGTATTCAAAAAGGGCCATTTAATAAAATGATCCACTAGGAGCTCCTCAGCTTATTCCTCAGTAGAGACCTCATTAAGCCAAACAAACTGCTCTTAAAACCTCTCTGCATGGGATCAGATCTCCTCAAGATACAATTGCAACAGTTTGTATTGAAGATAATAAAAACATGAAACTTTTTTTATGGCTTGTTGCAGTGTTTCAAACCATCAATTAAAAATAAATAATATTTAAAAGACAAATATCTAGGGATCCAAGTGTTCCCTGCTTTTTTTAATAGCATGGGTTAATGCTGGTTTCCTAAGTGGCACTAAGCAGAAGTTCCAAGTTACCCAAATTCAATGAGATGAGAATCTTTAAACTCTCTATAAAATCATGGGTAAGTAAAATTGTATTAAGAATTATGCCATGAGTTTGGGATCTGGGAGACCCAGACCAGTCATTTGCTCTGACTTGCTGTAAACCCGGGCTATGTTTTTGTGGTATTCTGCAGAGACCCACGTTTACTCAGTCCATGCTTCCCCAAAAGCATTTCAGCAATCATCTTAGCCTGGTGTTCTGCTCCTGGTACCTACTGTGTGCTCCCCAGCAATGCCTTTCTGGGGAACTGGGGAATTCCTGGTCTGGAAGTGGTTTGGAACTCAGGAACACTGAACTCGGATCCATCTGTAAGCAGACAACTTGGCTTCTCTGTCTGCCTGGTTCTCCATCTATTACTATTAAAGATAATTATACTTTCCCACTGCTGTGTTTTACAGATAAGCACATTAGTTGTGAGGTACAGGGGAAAGGAAATCATAAATCTTCATTGATTAATTTGCTAAAACACATCCGAGGAGATTATGCAAAATACAGATGCATTTCTGAAAGCTTAGGGCTTTTTAATGAATTCATCTAATTTGTTAGCAAAATAGAACTAATTTATTATTTATTACTTTTGTGCAGCATCTCTGAGTAATGTTATAAGCAAAAAGGACACCAAATGCTTTTTGCATTTAAAGACACCCATTTGCAAAGAGGTTTTTAAAATGCTTCTGAGTTCTTTCGAGCACAGCAGTATTTAAATGAAGAACCTACAAAGCACAGAAGAGCAGGGAAACTTTTAAGTGCAGGGAAATTAAGTTCTAGGCCTAATCTCACTGACATTAGTGGCAATATTGACTTCAGTCAGCAGGTATTCATTCTAGAAGCATCTACAGCATGCAAGTGAGAGATCCTATTGTGCTCAAAACCAGGTTTGTATTTAGCTGTGAAAAGGACTTGGGTTGTGACTACAGGGGTCATGACTTTTGGGTGTTATTTTGCTGCAAGCACTCAGCTGAAGTTTCTGTCTCAGGTGGAAGCTCTTAGAATGGATCCAGGATAGAAACAGCATTTGCATTTTCTGCCAAACTCTCAACTTTGGTCTTTTCTGTTGCTTGATTTGTCTTAGACATTTGTCAATCCTGTTTTTCAAATTAGAAAAGGAATACCCTAAAATATTATTTTATTAGGCTATGCAGGGATTTCTCTTGGAACGAAATGCCGATTTGCTCACTTTGCTGTCAGTCACCCAGAATTTAGTAGTAGCAGCTTTGAGTGTCAAAACTCTGAGAAATGCAATTGTTCTTTCTCCTATCCTGTGTCTTCCAGCAGGAAGTCCCAACTCTGAACACAGAAAATCAAAGTATTTGCTAGAGGTCCTGCTTTCCCTACATTCTGTAGACAAAATCTCGTGTAAATCTGTAGTTCTGGATGGGAGATATAAGGAATAAAAGCAGTATAGAAAAAAATACTTCGGTCACTTTCTGGATTGCTGATCCATGTTTTGATCTGTTGCTCTTGACTCTCAGCTTTATCTTTGCTCTCAGAAATGTCAGTTCCATTAATCTCTCCTCAACAAGCACACTAGGAGAAGGCTTTTCCAGCATGCCTTGCCTGTTTAAACCAGTGTGATGAGGTCAGTAAGAACCCATGTGGTAGGCAAGGCTTGCTTCCCAATCCTTGAAAACGTTTTCAAGTGATATCTGTCCATAAAAGGTCAAGACACTTGTCCATTTCCTTGGGGATTCCTGTTTGTTTAGATGGATCTTGGATTATTTTTAAGTGGGTGTGTTAGGTTTCAAATGACGTGAAAGCAGAAACTTTCCTCGGAGTTCAATCAAGGTGAATAAAATCTGCCTTTGAAAGCATCACCCTGGATAATTCTCCTGCTTAACTGTCTATAGAATAGTCGTCATTAAAAACATGTTATTTATCAACCAGAGTGCACAGCAGTGTTTGGGAGCAGAACAATTTTCCAGCCTGTTCTTTGGAAAAAGAGGAGCAAAAGCAAAGTTTGTGGGTGAAAATACCAACAAGCCTTAGCAACATGCATACAGTATCCCTTTTCTTTTCAACTGAAGCTGAATCATACATAATGGAGTGTTTGCAGTGTACAGAAAGTGTTCTCATGTCTGTATAACATTCCACGCTGGTTTGGGTGTGCATTGTAATGTGTTTGGATTGAAGAGGTTGTAAAGCAGAGAACACAAAACTTGAGAAATAATCAGATGTGAGAAAAGCAGAGCTGAGAAGAACAAAAACTTCCTGAGACACTTATTTTTCTCTGAGGTTAATATCTGTAAAATGCTGTCAGTCTAAATGCAGGAGTGTTTTATCCCACTCTGTAAGAAAGGGTAAGTGTGGAACTGGTGGAATAAATAATTTGATACCATTACCAGTATGAGCACTAATTCTGTTTGGTTTGCTGTCCTAAATGTAGAGCTTGGAGAAATACTCTGTAATAGTTATTTCTCAGCAAAGTCTGTCTTTAGCCTTGTTCACTCTCTGAAAGAAGTGCTACTGCATGGCTTTGTATCCAAAAGACTACAACATGCTTCAAGGCTTCAAAATGGCACAATAACTAAAGGGAATATTCCAACACTTGTAAACAGGAGCAGTTTTGAAACCTGTGAGGGCATCGTGCCAATGGCATAAATCATGTGCTGATATAAATTGATAAAACTCCATTAAAATGGAATGATTCATGGACACACCAAAAATAATTGGATCTGATGTAAATTCTACTCATGCTAAAAAAAAATCTGAATTTATAACATCCAAGTTATAACGGCCTTTGAGAGAATTACATCCTGCTTATTCCCAGCTGGAGTTTATTGTGTTTCTGATAAATTACTCTTCTCAAACGTATACAAGTGTGATGTGTTTTGCTTAAGCTTATATTTCAGCAGCTGTCAGAGTGACCACAGACCCTGTAGGAAGCTTTAAGAATAAGTAAACCAAGCTGTTCCCTCTGATATTGTCCCAAACTTTATTACACTTTATGGGGCTTAACTCCTGAACACTTGCCACTGGTTTTCAGATGGAAAATCACGACTTGGTCCTTAACCTAGTGTTTGCATGTGGTTATTATAGCCAAAAAACACTGGAATAATGTGAAGGGTCTGTTAAATTGGCAGAGCAAGGAAATTTCTCTCTATTGCATCCATTTAATTGCAGTACGAAAACCGGTGTTGCAGAATCTTGTAGTGACATGGGGGCAAAACTGTTTGGATGTCATTGCAATCTGCTGAAACTAAACCTAAGGGAAAGGGAATTAAAAAAAAAAAGGAAAAAAACTGTTTGCAACCAGAAGACTATGAATTTGTGAGAACAAAGTGTTTCTTGTCTTCAGTATGAAAGACCATGTGGGATGTTTATTTTTTAAATTTAAGTTGTAGTTTTGAAATGTTAGATAATTTTAACTAAAACGGGGGTATGTGCACAATGGTTGAATTCAATTTGAAAGTTTTCAAATTACTGAAAAAGTGCAGAAGAGTTTGGCTTGCAGTGGTTTCTGAGATTTTCAACTTTCTGTACATACTAAAAGTGGGAAAAACAGAATATCTATGAAATGTTCAGAGATAACAAAATTATTTTTCATCCTATTCTAATACAATATCTAAAAGCCAGGAATCATCTATGTAGAGCCTGATATCTCCATCAGATATTTTTTGTTAAAATATGAGAGCCAATGGAGCTGAGCTCTCTAACCCTTCCCAAAACAAAACAAAATGTGTTTTGGAATCAGTTGTGGTTGAACCCATTACTCCAGGATAGAAACAAATACAAGTGCATGTTGGAAACAAGAGGAGACAAACAATAGGAGTGTAAGACATGGAAGCATTGGATATTCTGCCAACAAAAAGTGTAACATATTAGAAGTAACTGAGAGATGGCTGCACAAACAACTAGCAAGTGAGAAATAGCACTAAGTTGATTTAGAATACAAGAAAATGAGGCTGGAGGCTTGAATTTTGTTTGTGGCTGAGCTGTTGAATGATGTGGAGGTGGATGATTTATTGGGATTTCAGTTTGATTGCAGTTCCTCCTCTTGCCATTAGCTGTGTATATTTAGGTTGTCACTGAGGAAGAATTATCTCTTCATACATGTTTTCCTGCAGAGTGACTGCTATGAGCTCAGTGTAGGATTTCTGGGGGATCCGGGAGGTCTATGGGAAGCAAGACAAACAACTATGAGATTTCCATTTCTGCCTCTTGAGTTGATTTCTTTCTTCTGTTTCACCTTTGATTCCTAAATATTTCAGCCTGTCCCTTCCTGAAACCCATGATAATTTTGGTTTGCCTGGAAAGTCCTGAGTGAAGGCCATTCAGCTGGTCCTGAATCTGATGAAACTGAGAAGTTAAAAAATGTCTATACCAAAGTAAAATATATATATATATATGTGTGATATTTATATACATTTATATTTATAGGCACGGTGACTCTTTTTAAACGCTTTTACAGCCAAAACTGATGGGAGCTGCAACTTGAAATATGGCTTGGAAATTGCTCTCACCAAGAAGAAAGGCTTCTGAGTTCTCTGGAGAAAATTGGTTTTCATTGGGCTGAATTATGAGCATCTCAAATTGAATATTGAGAGTGCACTGGGCTTTCCAGGAGCTTTTTAAATGGGCTCATAAATTGAGCAGATAAGGGTGGCTTGTGCTGTGGGTGGTGCAAAGAACTCCTCAAAGGAACTCTTGGCTCAGGGGAAGTTTGGCTGCTCCAACAGGTCTGGCCCTGAGGGAAATGTAGGTGAATGGAGAGCATTTAATAGAGTCATGGTCAAGCTTTAAGTTGACAGCAACAGCTAACTCATTCTTAAACATGAATTTTCCCCTCTGATAGAGTTAGTTAAAATATATTTGGTAGAGAGTATCAACTAATGGATTTTTCAGCTCAATTTTCTGCTTTAATCCAGCTTAATCCAGTTTAATCCTTAAAACAACCATGAGACATTGTAGGTACATGGGCACTGCCCTTGGTATCTCTGGTTTCCATCTCTGTAGAGGCATTTTAGGTTTTAAAGCATCTGGTCTTTTTTGCTGAAGGTCAGAAGTCTGTTGTAGGAGCTAAAAGGGAATTTTTTCCCTGTTGTGTAGGAGACTGTCTTCTGACTGCACAGCCACCCCTGGAGAACAGGCCAAAAACTCTTCTCTCAGCTCTGCTACAGACTTGAGGACTCCTTTGCAGTGCTCTGTCCCTAAAAGCTTTCCTTCAGAAGCACAGGGCTTGTCTTTCAAAGAGAAAACATCTAACTCCTCAGAATTTGAATGAGACATTTGAAGTTAAGTACACACAAGGACAGACCAGAAAGTGCTAATCCCGAGGGTGTAGGGGAAGAAAACAACCTTCTCCTCTGCTTCCTTTCCCCAGATAAATATCAATCAGAGCTTTTCCTAGACCGAAACCTTTTGATTTTTGCTTCCTGCCACAGAAACCGGTCTTTAATTATTTTATAAATGACAAGAAAAATTCATACTGACAGCTGTCAGTTCTTTCCTGAACTGCAGACATCACAAGTTTATTTTTTCTCTCCACATCAGCTGTTTTGTCAATGCTTCAGCTTTAAGTCTGGTACAAACAGACCCCAGGATACAGTGGATACAACTCTGCTAGAATCAATTTTGCTCTGCACGTATTTCTTTTGCTTCTTTAAACTTTGACTTATAAACATTAAGTAAAATCCTCATTTTAGTACAGTCAGAGGTAAAATTCTCTAATGACATTCAAAGGAATTAGTTGTTATTTACCATATTAGCCATGTAAGTCGAGATTATTCAGGAGCCAGCAGTGAAGTAATATAAATTATACTGTCATTAAATCATAATAGTAAGTTAATATTTGGTGTAAATAATTGAGCAGTGTTGATTATCACCCACTGTGGTTTCCTGTCTTAAAAAGAAAAAGCAATTCTGTTTTAGAAGTAGAAAAGGACAAAATTCTAACCACAGGAGTGATATTTTGATTCTCTTTTTTCCCTGAATTCAAGGGACGCAAATAGATGGAAAGAAAGTGGTTTTTTGGCTTTTTTACAACTAGGTATTCTGTTATTCTAGAAGGTTCACAGGAACAACAAACTTTAACAAGTACCACCTTGAATTTGACAAATCTTTCATGAAAGTCATTATTATCTGACAGTTTCTGTAGTAGTCAAATACACCCACCTTCAGCACCTTCTGTTCCACATAAACTTATTCTGTCTGATGAAGGCAGAATGCCTTCAATCAAAGGAGATCTTCAGATAATTTTCAAAACCAGAATGCAACTCAAAGAAAAGAGAAACGAATATATTCTGATTTTTAACTCCTAAATAGCTTTCTGCTCAAATTAATAAATACCAGATAAATCATTCCATACTGTCATCCCTGTGTTGGTTTGACTTCTACAGAAATAGAGCCTGTAAATGCTACAGCAGGATGGAATAATTTGATTTGATTTCTTCCCTGCTGCCATTCAAAAGAGTAGCTCAAATTCCAAAGATTGCTGTTAGGAGAACCAGGAATTGGGGAATTCTGTTTGGGCACCATGTTTCTCTTCAGCTTCCCTCATTTACACCTTCCACTCCTCAATTCCTCATGGATTTGGAGTGTTGGGCTGTTTCCTTTCTCTTTGCACTTCTCCAGCCTCACAGATATTCTTGTTCTGTAGAATCACAGAATATTCTTTACCACGTTGTGTTTATCACAAATATGAAGCTGCTGCCTTCATATCAGAAACATTTGGTGAGTAAAGTGCAAACAGAAAAATAGAGACTATTAGGAGGAAAAAAAAAAGGGGGGTTGGAAATTACCAGGGAAGTGTCATGTTTTGCCTGCTGGGTTATCTTTGGAGTGAAACAGCAATAAAACCACAGCCCCAAAAATCAGGATTGCATCTTCCACACGTACCAGCTTAATAAAAGGATGCTGCTGCTGCTATAAACAACCCAGAGTGCGGGGGGGGGGGAGGGGGAATTGTGGAGGATTTGCAACATCTCCTTTTCAATAAATGTGAGTTCCTGGGCAGTCACAGACCCTGACAAAGCAGTTTTATGGCTGTTGCTTAAATAGAATTTTGGGGAACTGTAGGATTTCCAGTCCACCTTGTTATCCTGTGACTGTGTTTCTCTCTGGTCTTCAGCAAATTGCTGTGGTTCCTTGTGAGACCGATTCATTTCCCCCACCAGTTCATAACTCCGTGCCAGAGGATTTGCAGGTGGACAAATGAACTTTGTCATAAGGCTGCCTTATAAGGAGTTTCCTGGTTTCCCACTTTATCAACTGAAGAGTCTGTCACTACAGTATTTCGCTTGCTTAGGAACCTTTCATCAGCAAAATGCTTGTACCAACGATGCTCTTTGTGCTTTCTTTTGCCCCAGCATAGCTGAAAACATCATCTGGAAAAAAAATACGAATCGTGTTTTAATAAAATTACAGAGAGGAATGATTTTGATGAAGCACCAATACCTACAGCCAAGGCTTTTGTGCTGTTGTGCTCCTTCAGAACTCCCTTGCACACAGATATGGGCAGAAGATGAGGGAGGACTTAGGAAATTGGAGTCCTCTTTCCTGTTCCTTCACATTATGAGAACAAGGATGCTGAAGCAGAAGCTGGCATGCTGAGACTAGAAAACTAGAGTGGAAAATGGTTCTGAATAGCCCCATGTTACTGGAACACCAGGTGTGCTCTGCAGATGCTTTTAAGCTTGAGAGCTTCTGCCAAAGGCCGGAATCGTGAGCAGGGAAAAGTACCGACCTCTGTTGTGTAACGTTTCAGGTGCTGTGCCCGCCCAGTCTGGGGGAATTAGCAGACACTTGCAACTTGGTTTATTAGGAACTGCAGAGCAAACAAATTAAATTGGGCTGTCATCTTCCTTCTATCATCTGAAAACAAATCTGTGGGGAGTTTTGGCTTATTTTCCCCTAAAATGAGTTTTTATTCTGTCTGCTTCCTGATTTTGGTTGTTGCTATGCCAGGTTATTTTTTCAGGATTTATCAAAGAGAAGAAAGGACAGTGAAATCCTACTTTTTTTATACTGCTTTGGTTGTTTATTTGGCCTCCTGTAAATTCAAAATTTATGTGTATTGTATGCTGCTTATGCCAGAATCGTGTAGGATGCTTGCTGTAAAATCTACTATTACTTATATATGATCTCAAGAACAATCTTCTCTCAGCTGTTGGTTCTTGATGTGTGAGACACTGAAGATATTCTTCCCTAGGCTTCTGTCCTTGTGATAAAACAGAGCTTGTCTTTGAGGGTCAGTTTGTCTTTGCATATTTTATAGCCATGTCTACATCTCAACTAAAAAGACTTGCTCTCTTCCCCCTTCCCTTTTTCAGGCTTGAAATGATTCTTGATACAAACAGCTCTGCTCATCAAACCACATTTTTGGTTTGTACACAGTGTTCTCTATGGCCAGAAAGAGGTTGGCTGGTAGGATTATTTCCATCTTAATAATTCTTTTAATCACAATTGTTCTTTTATCCTTGTTGTTCTGTTACAGTCTAGACTGGCTATCTCACGTGGAGCACATGTTCACCAAGATCCTCTGGCTTAACCATCTAATCATCTCATGATGATGGAAAAATCTTCCTCTCCTGGTTAGGGATATTTTAACTTCATTGAATGATCACAGAAATCAACTTGCATAATATCTACTATTCTCATTGACTTCAGAAACTATTGTTGCTTTTTTATCTGGGTTTAATTAGTATTATTATCTTGCCACTTGCTTTAATAAGTCTTTCACCCTCTGAACATCACAGTGTTCCCCAGCAAACACCACAGTCATCCTACAAGCAGTCCAGGCCCACCAGAGATCTCTCAAATGGCATCATTAATATATCTTAGTTATATATACACTCCTGAGGAAAATGCCACTCTGTATATGAGGGAACTTCAAAACTATGTTTCACTCTTGCTCCTTTTAACCACTGGGTCTCACCTGATGTGCTACCTTAGGCTGAATTATTAAAAACATGGGTGTGAGCAGAAAATGGAAGGTTTAGACAGAGATTTTAAGGCCAGAAGAGATGACTTAAATATTCTAAACTGATTTTGCTTAACTCAGCACAGATTCTTGCCCTAAGTAACACTTCCTATTAGGTAAGGAAGCCAGTAGTCCACAGCTGGATTTGAAATGCTTATAGTATCATTTTATATCTGGCACTTCCATTTTCTCTTATCTCTGTCTCTTCTGTATATAAGAGAAAGAAGTGTGTTCCTTTAGGTGCAGGTAAATGCAGGAAGCAGATGTTCTAAAAGTAGAGAAGCATTAGATGTGGCTTCATGTATTTAGCACCAACTGCACAACAGCAGGGAGTTCTGCTGCAGGGTGACAGAGATCTGTGCAAACCAAGGATGCTCCACAGAAAAACAATGGGAATGTTTGCCTCCATGAAGGAAAGCAAATCAAGCTTTAGTTTCTCTGTCTTGTAAGGTGGTGTTCCACTGGTTTGTTGTTTTGTTGCTAGCTGGGTAAAATGAATTATGCTGAAGAAATCATTTACTTTCTGTCCAGGGCCTTGTATGTTAATATTAATAGAATGAGCTAAATTCAGGAAGAACTTCAGAATTTAAAGTTAATTTTCCTGTACCTATATCTAAATGACTGGACTGACCTCTAGATAGGGATGTATGCCTGGCTACCTCCCAGCTTGGAGTATTTCCCAGTGTCCTTCCCACAGAACACAATATCTTGTTTAAATTAGACCTGTATTGGTACCCTCAGATCAATGTGCCATCCCTGTATGTGCACTGTGCTTTCGGTTCTGTCGAGGTTTCTGGTGCTAAAACTAATCCACACTTCCTTGCAGCAAATATGCAAAATGGGACTTTGAAATGCAGATACTTAGGAATAGTTTAGTTAGGTAAAAATTGCTCGTGGGAGCAATTGAGTAGGTTGGAAAATTTATCTATTAATGGTAGGAAATATTTGAAGGAACAAAAAAATTAGAACTCCCATGGCTCTTTTTTTAAACTGTGACGAATCTAATAATTGCTCCAGCAAAATGTTAGTTTGAATTTGCCTACAAATGAGCAGGAATAATTCTATATAAAACGTTCCACTAGCAATGTAGGCACACAGTTTAAAGTCGATGTTGCACAACCTAAATTTATTCACCCAGGGTGATTCCTGGGCTGACTGTTCCTGAGCAGTGTCACTGCAGCTGGTGCAGGACTGCAAGAGACTCGTTCCCAGGTGTGGGGCTGCTGAAGCAAAATGTTCAAAAGGCCTGATCCGACACACACTTCAATGAAGAGGGAGCTTTCCATGGGAAGCGGGTCAAATCCCACCTGATGTACACTAAATGCTTCCTCATTTCACCAGAAACCCTTTTCTGGGCCATGACAAGGCAGGTTCTGTAGGACGCTGATTGAAGGTGAAGGCATCATGCAGAGGCTCCACATCAGGCAAATGCATTCGGGCAGCATTGTGAATAAATCAGGATGGTGAGCAAAGGGGAAAGGAAGATTTCATGTGCAGAGCTCCTGTAGCAGCTGCTAGACATCCTAAATCTCACACAAATACCCTTGCTCACGGTTAGGGCAAAGTAATTTTGAGGTTTAATATACCATTAGTGCTAATGCATGACATTAAAACTTATGTGAAGTGCAGTGGAGTCACAGACTGTGCTGCCTGTGTGTGCACCCTCAATATGGCAGGGGCTGTATATAAAAGAAGCTGAGGGATTGGACTGATATTGAATTCTGTCACATAGTAGCAAAGTTATTAGAATTGAAAGCCATTATATGCTGCAAGACTGGGCCAAGGAATAAGGTGTGAGGCTTTCTTACAGTCTGTCTTGTTTCTATTCCATTACAGTTGCAGGACATAGACTGTAAAACACTTAAGGAACTGGCAACCTAAATTTTGGAGCTGTGCAAAACCAGAGGGGCTTTCAGTGGAAGTTTGAGAAGTTTTGAAGTCTTTGTTCCACCCTTCAGTGTAACCACTGTTAGCACTCCAGAGCTCTTCATGAAGAAATATTGTTGGTATTTTAAACATAAAATTGTTTTGATTTTACAGTGATGTGGCTTTTAACTTTTCTGCTTTCTTCTGAAACAAAAGATAAAATCCATGTGTTTTCATGGTTTTGACTTCAACAGATTTGCATATTCAGATAAAACATGCTTGCAGTGCTGTTTTTCCAACAAGCTGCATGAATTGAACTCTTCTTTTCCGATGGTTTAACCCCACCCAGTGATGTTATGTAGATCTAAACATGAGTTCCTATGTATCACAACATTTTCCTTTTGTAGGCTGAGGGTCCAGGTTTTCCATGAGGAGGTCAAAGGCAGTTTTCCCTGGATATCCTTGGATAGCTGGGTTTTCCACAGAGAGGTCAAACCCTCACCCCCACAGGGAGGTGGGTCATCCCTCAGCGCGTGCAACCAAAGAGCCATGAAAAGACTGCAGTGGTCTTGGACCACATGCATAGAACTATGACATCTGTGTCTGCATTCCCTCATGGAATTCTGATTCTGGCCAGTCTTGGTGTGAATTCCAGCCCCAAGGCACCTCGAAGCAGAGGGGCTGACTTGGCTCTCAGCCTTTCTTCTCTCTCTGATTCTTGCACAGAGCGATGTGTATCTTTGGCTCTTGTCTCTGTTCCCCTCGGAGCAGGCCTGGGCCAGCTGGAAGCACAAGGAGAAACTATAATAGAGCTCAACCAGCAGGATTTTATGTTGTTATTAAACAGCTGTCCAAATACCATGTCAGAGTGACTTAGAAGAATTCTCTCTCTCAGGTTGTAGTGAAGATTTCTCGAGCAGGATCATAATCCAACATCTTTAAGACCAGATTTATTCTGAAATTATATTTTTTTTATCCTTGAAGGATTTGCATGGCTGTAAATGGGAAGTGAATTTGGGCCTTTGTATGGCATGTGGTGCTCTATTTGGAAAATATTGGCACAAAAGTTCCAAGTCTTGTAAAAAGAATACTTCATATCCCTGTAAGGTATTAATTGTCCTTGACAAGGATGGGACCATTTTTTTTTCCTCATTTTTTGAGAACTTTTTCCTGAAACATTTGTGTAATTCCAGTTTTGTACTGGTGTGTTGTAAAAGAAAGAACCTTATGGCTTTGCATTTGATCAAATTACTGATTTTAAAATTCCTTATCTTCTATCCCTCTTGGAAGACACAGAAGAACAGTAGGTTGGACTCCAGTCACAGCTTGTGTGTATGAAGCATAGCATGTATATTTTACCTTTTAAGGTTCTTTCTAAGAAATACTCAGGAAAAACAGGGAGTTAATCTAAAAATAGAGGAGACAATAAAATTCATACCAGGATAGATACATATATACATACATATATATATATATATATGAGCATCAGAGCTGGTGTTCTTTTCTCAACATGCTCTATATTGCCAGATTGGTTTCACATCAGTGGCTGCTTGGAAAACAAACAAACACCCTCCATTAAGAAGGGGCAGGCTGGCACAAATATTCAGAGTTGTGACATGTGGGAGTCACTAAAATTGGCTGCACAGCTCGAGGGAAGTAGACTTCTAGAGCAAAAATCTTTTTCAACTTAAAAGGAAGAATAATATGTATTTTTAGCAGAAAGAGAAGCACTTTGTGCAGGGTCTGCTCTTCCCCACTTTGCTGCTCTATGTGTGTTTTTTGTGGAGTTTTTATACTTTGGTGTTTGCCAAGAGTAGAAACATTAGTTAGAGACTCTGCTAATATAAATAATTGAGTTCTATGAACTGCTGCCTTTTACACCCACAGAGAATCTGGCCCATTTTTTTTTTTGAAGATACATATGGGCAAATTAAAGTGACTAATCTTTAAAAAATGTTCTGTACAAGCATTGCCCACCCTTCCACCGCTCGGCTGCACATTTGCACTTCTAAGCCTTGTTTTCAGTTTATTTTGGAATAATAAATAAACTGAATGTGCAAATCCTGCCCTATTCCAGCTGCAAAGATCTTGCTTATTCCTTTCCCCCTTTCTGAGCTATGATTTAATCGTTGGGATTTTTTTTGGGTAATTCATATCCTTTTTTGCTCTCCGGTTCCCAGCTGCAAATTCCCAACATTATATTCAGCCTTTTCACCATATGTTTAAAATAAAGAACTGTCCTTTCCCACCCCTTTGGAGAAGAGATCGCTCCAACTCAGCCAATGAGACTGTGGGGAAGGAAGGACTTGCTAAATCTCGACAGGCACAGAGGGGGGGAAAAGGCAGCATTCACAAAGATCCTCCTGTTTCTTCTCTCCAGCAGAGCTTCCTCGTTGCAGCTGAGCATGGGAGGAAGTTATTCCCACAGGGCTGTGCTTTCAACAGAGTCAAAATTTACATTCTGCCAGCCCTTTCCCTCCCCACATGCGCACACAGAAAGGAGATTATTTTATCTCCTGGATCTTGCAATATAGACATTAGCAACTTGTCTGAACAAGTACAAAGAGGACATTTCTTGGCATGCGGTGCTTTTCCATGTTAAAGAAGTGAAAAATCACTGCATTTTCTTACAGCTTCTCTCTTCCTCTCAGCATATGGACACTACTCAAAGAGCTGGAACCAAAAATCCCATTTCCAAGGTGCTGAGAAACCTCAGGGATGGCTGATGTCATTGGGAGATGTGGTTAACCAAAGACTCCCATATTTAGGATGGCTAAACTGCTGGCTTTGCTCCTGCCCTCATGTATCTGGGCTCCATCAGCTTTGTTTTGTACTCTGGAGAGCCATCAGATAGAAGGAATTCAGGAGTTGTGGATGACAGCAGTCCCAGGCAGCCAAACCTTTCTCTTACAGAATGGTCCAGCCTTGTCCAGGATGGTCAGCCAGATCACAGCCTATCCATGGACCATGGAACTGCAGCAGCCCCTGTGGTTTATCAGTTGCTATTCCTAGGAATTGAGGTTATCCAGTCCATCCAATGCCTTGCAGGGAATTCCTCCCTTAGCAGGAAAGCCCCACACTGACTGCTGGCATGTGCAGCAAACCAGTGATGTTCTTTAGAGGGCTGGTTTGCCATGCCCAAATCACAAGATCTTTTCAGCCCATGAGCATCACAGCAAACACCTCAGGCTTTTAGGCACTGTGTGCCTCGATGCTTTTGCAGCCCTTGATTGGGTGAGATAAGTTCCATCATTTACCTTCAAAAAATATATCCCACTTTTCTTTCAGAAGGTCTGTTTTCTGCTGACAAACTCCAGATGTAGCAGCTCTGGTCCTGAATCAGAGATTCAGGCCCTGCTGAATTGCTGTTGAGAACCACCTGTCCTGACATTCCTTGGACTCTTGGCAAACTTTGTCTGTCCCTTTCCCGACTGCACCTGGGAAGGTGGAAAAGAATTCCCTGTGCCAGAGTCCATAACTCTGGAGCAGAACTAGCTCTTCCTCAGGGTTACAGACTAGTGACACTCAGCATGAACTGCTGTCATGGTTGTGATCCACAGAGACATTGCATGGAAAATTGGGTTGGTGGGCAAGGGCCACACACCATTAGAACTCAATTCCTGTTGTTGGGTGACAGCTGGACCCTTTGTGAACCCCCCCATCAAATTTTTCTTCCTCATCTACAGGCTGGGAAGAGCAGAGATCAGCTGAGATTCTGGGAAAGCTTTTACAAGTACAGCTGTTTCAAATACACTTGGGGCAATACTGTGAGTGACTCACTGGCAGTGTCTGTGCAAGGCATATTTTCAAGAGCTTGTCAAAGGTATCTAGAGGGGGGAACAGGCTTTGTTTGCAGCTATAAAGAAATAATGGACTTATCAGCAGGGCACCAGTATATTTACTTCGTAGCAAGCAATCTCTGGAAAAAGCTAATCTTCACAGGCTGTAAAGTAGGAAAGAGCTATAGCTTATTTATAACACACTCATATTCTGCTGCAGAGCTGAAAGATATATTATTGAAATAGAAAGTCCTTGGGTTTGTGAAATGAGGGCTTAAAAATCATTTCAGTGATTAAGAATGCTTAAGTCAGTCCTACAGCAGGGACAATTCATCCAAGTCTTTGTGCTTATGTGTCATCTGGACCAAAAGTAACCAATTAATCTCTCATAAAATAGGAACTAACAAGAAAAATATGGCAGATATGGATTGTTGTGAGCAAAAATACATGTTACACCTCTCTAGCCTCTCTGCAGTCTCAAATTATTAAAGAGCAAATTCAGCCTTGGTGTAAAATCAATTATTTTTTTGTGAGGCTGAATTAGGATTTGAAGTGAGGAGAGTAGAAGTGATCCATTAGTCTTTCTCAGCTAAAAGGAACTGATAAGTGATGTTTGTATCAAAAAGACAGCAGTATTTTTCTGGGTTTAATAAGTATTTACTTAGCAACTGAAATTCCTAAAACCCTTTTTCCAAAACAGTGAGATTAATTCTTTTGGGTGACTGTGGGTGAAAGAAAGTCTGTCATTTTTTGTGGTTTAATTTAGGCCTCTCAGGACAATATTGGGCTAGTTGGGTAAGAGAAAACAGACTGTCCAACAGGGCTCATACTAATGTTAGAGGTTTTAAATTCCAGGTTGGATTGTCGGGGTGACTCTTGGCTGTGGGTGGATTTGATGCCGAGTGTAGGTGGTGAAGCCCCATAAACCACATCTGAGCACAGTGGAGTCAGAGCAGCAGAGCTGGAGCAGAACTGCATCCACTCTGATGTCTGTCTAGGGAACAGGATGTCGTTCTTACCTCCTGTTAAACAGGAGACATCAGTTTGGGGCTGTAGCTTAGTAAAGCAGTGAAAAATCAGTATGAGGTGAGAATCTGGCCCAGTCTGCTGAAGAGATCTAAAGGTGTCCCAGACAGCTGTGATGCTACAGCTGGAACGTGTACTGAGGTGGAAAGGTATAACTGCATCTTTACAACCACGTAAAAAGTTGTCTGAGTCAGTCAGTTCCTCTGGAAGAGCTGACCACCCACACTTGGTTCTGATGAGAGCACAGGTATTACCTCTCTAATCTATTCGTGGGGCATTTTTCTGAAGGTAATGCAGCAGCAAAATGTGGTAAAAAGAGTGTAACATTACTTTCTGCTTTTCCATAAGTCCTTCAAAAAATATGTCATTAACAGTTGAAGGTTGTCTGAAGGAGGACACTTTGAGTTTCATGGCTCTGTAAAAGAAATGCAGGAACTTTGCAGTTTGGTCTCTGTTGTGCCAAAACCCTGGGCAGCAGTTATGCCCCAGGTTATCAGGCAATGCACTTGCCAAAAATAACATTAGGTAAAGGGCTGGCTGGTAGGAACAAGATTTGCTTTCCCTTAGTACAGCTTTTTTTTTTTTTTTTATTTCCTTGAAGCTCTAGAAAGAGGAAGGAATTTCATTTCTGGTGAAGTAAGTGACAGTTCCCCATCGTGCCAAAGAGTATCCCATGCCTTGCTTAGATCTGCTGGAGCTGGATTCATTTTCATCCCAGCGCTGTGGGTGTGTTGTCTCAGCGAGTACAGTCTTGTAAAGGGTAGGGCCCTGCTTCCTAAGTAACCTGGTGAAATATCTGAGGGTATCTCAGAGGAAAGCACAACCCAACGTGCAAAAGAACGTCAGAAGAGCCCATTAATCCTCCTCAAGTAATGGTTACCTGTTATTAAAGGTCAGTGGGACACTGACCCCTGAGTGCTGCAGAGATCCTTCTTGTGTGAAGTGTTCAGTCTTCTTCACACATCTCTTTCCTTCACCTTCAGAATAAAAGGATTCTTTGCATTTCAGTGGAAAGAGAATTGAATTTATATCAAGAGAATGCACAGTAAATTCCGAGTGACCAGAGGGTGGTTCGGTGCCTACAAGGGTACATGTTAACCTCACACAATACTTAGCTTGCAAACTTAAAATTCTACTAATGTGCTCAAGCTTTCTGCCAGGGTCATCTACTTACTTTTTGTTGGAGCACTCAGAGAATAAATCACTCCTCTAATTTCCCAAAAGCCCAGCTAAAGCAATACATTCCAGCATGCACAGTTAGTAAAAAGATTTGGGTTATTTGAAAGCAGGATGAGGCAGTTCCAAAGCCAAGGAAATAGCAGCCTTTTGACTCCTGCCAGGGCCTCCATCCATCAACGGTGTCAAAATGGGTAAAAATAGCGCATCTTTCCATTAAAGATCTGCACGAGGGAGGTAAACCAGGGGAACGGGAACTGTGTCAGGGTCTGAGGCAGCTCTGGCCGCTGGAGGGCTCCTGGATTTTTCTGGCTGGTCGGAGCCCGGGCTGTGCTCGGAGGATGGCTCTCACAGAGCTGTCTCCTGTCCTGGAGAACAAGCAGCCAAGAAAACAGAGTATTCAGCTCAATCCTGTTAACACTTCCTCTACCGGCACTCAAAAACCAGCCTTTACATCCTTTAGATTCCTGTTGTTCTCCTTTCTTCAACTCTAAGTCATTATTCTGAACTGGAAACTGGAGCATCAGCAGCCCCTCTGCTCCCACCTTGCAGAGTGAGGATTGCTCAGCCAGCCCTTGGAAAGGCAGCTGCTTTGTGCAGCCTTTGTTGTCGTGTAAACAGTCAGCCCCGAGTGCATTTCTCCATTCTTTGCCAACAAAGATCAGAATTGATTCCTCGGCTCTGTAATGAATACCCACGTTTGAAGGAATTAGCACAGTGACATTTAAATTCACTGTTTTGGAAATGGGATATGAACTAAAATGCTGGGAACAGAGGCTTTTCAAGAACTTTGGGCTGTCCCTCCCCTTTCCCACTTCGGGCCCTTGCCACAATGAGCCCTTGTGTGTGACAGTGGCAGGAGCAGATCTGGGCAGGCACAGCAGAAGAGCAGAGTTGTGTGGCAGGAATTCTCGGGGCAGTTGCTCCAATGTCTCACGCAACTCCTGGCAAACTGTGGTGCTGCTACGATTTCTTTATAAGTCCTTTTGTGCCACATCTTTTAAGGAAAAGGGTCAGGAACTGAACTGTAGTCTCTGAGCAGGGATACTAGTTAGGCAACCAGATATAATTCAGTAGAAAAGCACCCACAGGATTGTTATGGGAGTCTCAGAGGAGCTTTAGTGATAGAAAATACTGAATATGGAAATAACATGCATTTCCTAAATCTGATTGAGACAGCCTTCATTGGTTCCAAATTTGCATTACTTGCCCCTAGGAGCCCTATCTCAGGGTCAGGTATGTTACACAGGGCAGAGACTGAGAAGATAAATACATTTACAAAGAATTCTACTGTCCAGTTAGGAGATAATTAAGTGTAAGGCTGAATATGAAGAACCAGTAAGACAATGGTGACTGCTCAGAGAAACAATTTGACACAGATACATTAGAAACTCCATTACCACAGGCTGTCTACATAAAACTGCACAGGTTTTCACTTGCTTTTTTTACTTGCTCCTTAGAGAATCTAGTAATTTTGAGGCCTCAGCATTGACTAGGTGCCTGCTTGTAATTGGGGATTTTATTTGAACTCTTCATCTTATCGTGACTCTTTCACTCACATTTTGCCAGGGGCTTGTCATGTGGAGTTTGTCAGCACTTTCCCAAAAGGCTGAGGGAAGAATGTGATGTGTTCTGCAATTTGTGTCCTTTTTTGACTGTAATCAGGGAGATTATTTTAACAGCTTCTTCCTCTGCTGAGGCTGTGCTGGTTGGAGGATGACTGTACATGCTCTCTGTATTCTCTCATCCCTCAGGATGTTATTATTCTTAGTGTTATAAATATCAGGATAATGACTCAATGGTCTATTAGGTTTTCTTAAATGTTCTACCTCACAGTGTGGTTGGAAGCTTCTTTGAACTTACCAGTTCACTGATTTTTTTATTATTTTTTTTTAAATATACCAAAGCTGACCTTCTCTCTCAAATGCATCATAAAGCACGAGAGATGTAGCTGATGAAAATCACAAGATTCCATGGAGATCTTAGTCTCCCTGTGGATGGCAGAATGGCAGGCTCAGAGGGCATCTGCTGATGGAGGAAGCAGGCAAACATCTTCATTGCTCCTCTGCCTGAGTTTGTTTTCCAGAACAGACACAGAATTCTCATTGCTTGGGTTTGGGATTACTGGCTTTGAGCATCTTTGTGTAGAAACACAAAGCAACTTGTTTTGGCGAGGAGAGGATTTTAGGGTAAATGTATAGAAGGACCTGTGCATCTGACATCTGTCCAGTTCTAATTTTGGACACCAAGTCTTAAAGTACACTAAAATACTTCTGCTTTCCTGCTGCAGTGCTGTAAAACCCCTGAATCTTGAACTGATGTTTTGTACATAAATATTCACTTTCCAAACAGGTCTGTAAAAGGCTCCATCTTGACAGCGAACTATTTGTGCCTCTGTGCAATCCTTAGCCCAGCTGAGATATGTGATAAAGGGTTTATTATAAAATTTAAGTGACCTTCACAGCATCTGAGTTGAAGCTCTGACAACTATGATAGAAAGATAAAACTACTCGCTTTTCCTCCTACCCTTACAAGAAAGGTCCAAATCCTTTACTGATTTTGACCTCTAAGCTCTCTTAGGACAGAGGAAGAGAATTAACAAGTTTGCAAATGTTGGCATTGTGATAATAGAAGTGGTATTTGTGTGTCTTTTCAAAGAAACAAGAAACCAAATTGAATTTGGAAGGAAAGAACATGTTCAGAAAGACTTGAAAACAGGTACTTTGAGTTCCTTATAAAGAAATACTCTGCAGTGGGGACTGGTAAAGGTTTCTCCTTGAAAACTTAATCCAAGAAAAAAGGAACAGACTGAGATAAAGTGACCCAGATGAATAAGTGTATGTGGTACTTCAGTGAAAGGGAATGACCCCTGCATACAAAGTGGTGAATGTAACAGAATTTGCATCCTAAAGAAATCTTAATAATCCCCGGGATATGTCTAATGAGGGCTGCAGCAGGAAGAGCAGAGTTTGGGTGAAGAGTGGTTAAAACTAAGTGTTCCCACAGGCTCATCTTGGAACTTTGAGAAATCACTTAACCTCTTCTTGGATTTTTTTCTTTTGTCAGTGATCTGTGCACAGGGAAAACACAAAAGCATTGTGAGTCTTCATTCATAAATACTAGTAAAGCACTTTCCATTCCCTGAACTGTAGATGTTGTACTTCTAAAAGAATAACATTAGTGGACTTTCTCTTTTTTTCATGTTTTGGGTTGGGCCTGAGACTTGCATGGTGAAAGAGGGAACGTGAAGCCCCTCAGGACTGAGGTGCAGAGCTAAACGCCAGGAGCATTTGGAAGAGATTAATGTCGTGTTACTAATGCTGTCCAGGCTAAAAAAGTGATGGGAATAGCTGTGGGTGAATCAGCAGTTGGGTGGTGCCTTGGATTTTGCAGAGGGGTGTCACCTGTTTGCCTTCCAGCCACTACGTCTCAGTCAGAGCTTTTGGGTTTCCATCAACGCCCCGAAATGTTGAAATTCCACTTTTTCTTGCTGATGGATATAGTGATGTTTAATGTGAACTCTGTGACTTGACCCATTTGGCAGAGGAACCACTTGAACCGTAGAGGAGGCGTCAGTAGGAAATTGTGAAGCGTTTATTTGAACCTGTACCACAGGAGTGTTCCCTGAGCCCCAGCTGTGGGGACAGGCCCTGGGTCTGCACTGGTGGGAGGGAAATGGAGTTGGCCTGCTGGAAATAAATTAATTGAATGGCTATGAAACAGGAGAATTCCTCCTGTTATATGATTCCCACTCCGGTTCTCCTTCTGCTGGCGTTCATTTATTATTCCTGCCAAGCAATTTTCAAGAGGGTATTTCACAGAGGGAAAAGTGTAATAAAATCAAAAAAACCTCAAGTAGGAGAGTGCAGTGTTACAATATTTATACTGAATGTGAAGCGAAAGGACTATAATAAGAGTAAATAATAAAAGAAAATTATGTAATTCCTGAGAGAAATGCTCTAAACAGTAAAATGTAAAACATGTAGCTCTGTGGTGTAAAGGAATGTACCATGAAATCAGAGAATCACAAGGCTGGAATTAAGTTCAAGAGATCATTTAGTTCGCTGCCTTCCCCCAAAAAACGTACCAAATGTATTTGTCATTCCTGACACAGCTGTAGAGCTCTTTCTTAATTTTCCAGTGGAGATATTCCAAAGCCTCCTGAACCAATCTTGCAGTTGCAGGGCTTTTCACAATATGAAGATTTTCATAAATCTTCCTTGATCCAATTCAATCCTTTTTTCCTTGTCTTATTCAACATATACATGAAGAAAGAGAATCACTCTCCTCCATTTCACAGCATTTAGAAGTACAGGAATGCACCAACATTTGCATAATCCTAATCCAGCATTTATTTCCTTTGGGCCATGTCTGCCAGACCTGTTACAATTTCTGCTGATTTCCTTTGAACTTTATCCAATGTTCCAAGTTTTTATTGAAGCACAGAACCCAAGCTGATCATAATGTTCTAGTGCAGGTTTAATCACTGTTAACTTCAAAGATTTTTTTATGTATCTCATGAATACTGTGATAAATTCAAGGATAACTTGTGTTCTCTTCATGATCCAAGGTCTCTTTGCTCTACAAGTAAATTGAATTGGCCTGGCAGGATTTCTCCTTAACAAGTTCATGCTGGCTTTTATCATCTCTTTCTCTTGGACACAGTCCCTGGTTATCCATTCTGAGATTTGGGGTTCTTTTTCCTGACAAAGTACGCCATTCATTTTTTTATTTGAAAGTTCTGTTTGGTTTGCTTTTTCTTCAGGGCTGCATTAAATAGCACTGCTGTTTGTTTGCATCAGTGTAGAGGATAAAGAAAACTTAGACCTCTGTATGTACCCTGACAAAAGTGCTGGGTGGCCTTTTAAACGGAAGAGAAAGAGTGATGGAATTAAGAATTGGGTCTGATACGACGTAGAGGCTTTTTAAAGAAGAAAATAACTGGCACATTGATCCTGAACAGCAGTTTCCTTCTCCTGACCCATTTCTGAAGGGAAAAAACCACATCCTCATCGTAGTTGTGTTGTTCCAGCAATGTGAGTTTAGTTTTGGAAGCATAAAACCTTATTGTATGGCCTCTGTAATCACACAGGAACCTGCCACTTGTTTATGTGCCGATTCCTGTTGCCAGGTAGGCACCTCCTCCTCAGTTCTAAATGACAGAACATTCCAGTACCCACAGGCTCATTTGCATTCCTAGATAGTCATTAGAATCTACAAAACAAAAAAATACTTCTGTTCTTCCCAGCTGGTTTTCATAAATACAAACAAAAAAAAAAGAGCCAACACTGTCAAAATTCATCCTTTTGGCAACTTTCCACACTTATTCCAAAAGAAAACGGATTGAATCCATCCATCAAGGAGATGGTGATAATAATGCAAAATCAGAACTTTCTGAAATGTTTAATGTTCCTATGAGGAACCAGAAACAAGATACTTAAGTTTATATATTCTCAATAATGGGACTTGCATTCTTTTATCAAGTAAGTTTGTAGATCAGTTTTGAACAGTGAGGCCAAATGAGCGAAGGCAACAGGTAAACATTCAGTTTTATAGAAATAGTTTTATTCATGGAAGTGGTCTTTCCAAAGGGAATTTTTGACTGAGAAGCCTTTTCTTTCCCTCTTAACACTTTTAATTAACTTCCTTCTGAAGAAACTGCAGCCTGTGTAGGGCTGCCTTTATTTAATCCAGAGGTTGCTGTGTCTGAGGATGTCAGGTAATCTCTTTATATAATCTGTAAATTATTTGGCCATGTTCTGCCCAACCCCATCTGGCAGAAGGTTGGACTTTTCTTCTTTGTATTTTATGAACCTCTGCCTGTGCTGCCGAGGATCCTTTGGCACAATATAAATATTTACAATACTATCAACTACATTTCATTTTTCCCCCCTCATTTGTCTCAACCCTGCAAACACAGTGTTACACAGTGTGACTGGCCACAGTTGAACACTTTGTGTTCACTCTACACACTCAAGCTTTGCTTTCAGCTCTGGCTCTCAATGAGAAAGGTTCTCCTAGGAGGTATCTTGCCTGTTGTAACTAGTAATCACAAATACTGCATTAAAAACCCGAAGCTTGAAAGAGAATTTTTCTTTTATTGTTATTTATTTAGTCTGTTTTTCTACCTAGCATGGATACTAATATTTTTCACAGTTGGATGACAGAAGAAGTGGAAGCAATTTGACCTGACAGTTCTCAAATGAAACACTCTTCTAATGTACCCAGTGGCCTTGAGTTCTCCCTCTCCTTGTAAACAGTCCTGTTATCTCCCAGATAATGAGGTCTCACTCAGTGATGCCAGAATTGCACCATAAGTGGCTTTATAGAGCAGAGTTCCATAAAAAAATCCAGCTGAGTAACAGAACTTGGTACCTTTCGAGGCACTCAATCATTTTATCCCTGAGGGTTTGTTTTCTTGATTGGGTTTTATGGGTTTTGGCAGCTTTGAAATCTGTTGCTGCAGTCTTGTGTCTTACAGAGATGCTAATGAAACCTGGTCCCAATAAACAAATACACAACAAAGAGCTTGTGATGGTCCAAGTGTCCTGCTCAGTGCCTTGCAGTTCCTAATACACCTCAGACACAATATACCTAAGATGCTTATGTCCCAATTTTTTTTTTTGCTGGAAAACCTGAATCTGTAAGTTTGAGTCCTTGCAGTAGATTGGTCTTTAAATAAAATCTACTTTTTTTGCAGGTTTCATACGTAGCAACACAGTATGCAAATTGTTTATGCATATTGTTTATGCAGAGACACGGGGAACACAGTAAATAAATTACAAACTGGTTAAGATCTGCTGCTGAATGATTTATAGGACTTGAGTTAAAGATTTTTAATGACATACTGTTGTATGTCAGGCTGTAATCAGTGGGTGGTAGAGGACCCAGTCCTAATTAATTAGCAGATCACATTAAGCCATGAATATATGCTTAGAGTTAACTCAGTAAAAGAGAAATGTTCTTTGGTATTCTGTGGTTTAGAGTTTAGTAATGAGATTGTAAATTTGCAATCAATTTTCTGTAATTTATTATCTGAACCAGATGAAGTCACTAAAGAACACAAATGTTTCCAGTAGTTTTCAGAAATGAGCTGAATAGCTCGTAATAGAAAATGTCTGATTCTGTGTCATTCCTGCTATCAAGGAGACTAAATACAAGAGTTTCATAGAGCAGGTGACATATTACAGTGGTACTGCCATTCAAGAAAAAGAGCATAAAGATTAGGCTTCCCTAGAGTTCACTGGGCCCAGTCTGTGTTTTAGGTTCTCCATCCCTAGAAGTGGAACAACACTGCCCGTATTTTTAAGATTCCCCATAAAAGATAAGCGTGAATCAGTGCTGGATGAATTTACCTTGTGCTGCCTGTGGGCTTGGGAGCACAGGAATGTGGGAACTCTCCCAGCGGTCACAGGCCTGGCACAGTTCAGCAAAGCCATGGAAAGGCTAGGGGAGGGAACCCCAGCATTTCAGCCACATGTGGGCAGCCACAACCATGAACTTCCTGCCAGCGGTTTGCCCATATCCTTAATTCTGATGTGCCAAGACCAACTTCCCCAGCAGCCTTGGCCAAGGTTTCTCCTTCTTGCTATTCCATTGTGCACATAGTCCAGGGATCAGGACTGTTTTCATCCACCTGGAAATTATATACCCGAGTCTTCCAGCTCAGGAGATGAGGTGACAGACACACGTCCGTGCTAAACTCTGTAAATTGATTCTGAGAGGAGCCTGTTGAGGATTGCTGGTCGAAGCCAAAGTTTTTAGTCTATAATTCTACTTGCCTGTTCAGTTTTGTCACCCAGAGAAACTGTGGCTGCCCCATCCCTGGAAGTGTCCAAGACCAAGTTGGACAGGACTTGGAGCAACCTGGTCTAGTGGAAGGTGTCCCCACACATGGCAGGGGGTGGGATGAGATGAGCTGTAACATCCTTCCAACCCAAACCATTCTGTGAGTCTGGGATGAATTATTCTAAATCTGATTCAGCTTCCACAGCCTGTATGTTTTCATTATAAATAAAAAAGGGTAAATGTTCAGTGGGTTCTAGCAGACATGTGAGATTTTGTCCAAGTGTTTTTACCTGCCTTTCTGATGCAGAAATTCCCAGAACTGGCTCATTCCCAGGGAGTCTTTCTCTGTACTGTTCACCCTGTGGGACTACCTGTTTGAGGCCATACTGGACTCAGATGGGACACTATTTGTGACCATTTTCTGACACTGAAAACTTCCCCTGATATCACATATTCTATCATCTAAATTTAATGGAAGATTTTAATGAAAGGCTGTTCTCTTTTAACATCACTGGCCCTGCACGGTCTCACAAAACTTTATTATCTCCCTTACCAGTTTTTTCCTGCACTGTTTATCTTGTTACTTCTTCATTTTTCTCTCCCTGCCACCATCACAAAAGGTAGTTTTTCTTCCTGCTGCCTCACAGTGCATTCTGATCTATATAAGATTCTGCTACTTCTTGCCACTGGTAATAAAGAAGCAGCAGGTTAATATCACTGCTATAGGACTGTTTTTAACTGAATTCTGGCTCAGAAAGGACAGTAAAACCTTCCTAGTGAAATGTCCCTTCTACAGAAATACCCAAGCTGGATTATGTCTCAAATGTCTGCCTTTTAATAATAATAATTCAGCTGCTTTAGTCATGAACTGGAGAACAGCTAGGGCTGTAAGGAGCATGATTTCATACGAGTTCCATGATATGAGCAACAACATCTCAGCAAAAACCGTCATATTTAAAAATACTGTGAAGAACAGGGCAAGTCCAATGAGAAAGATTTCATAAATATTCATTACAATAAAACCAGACATTTGTCTTGCATTGTTCATTGCTCCCAGCGATGCCTTTCTCAAAATTATTAACTTTCAGTTCAAATAAACGTCTGACTGTCAGACATTCGTGGGCAATAGGTAGGTGTAAACAGCTTATTTTTGTTGGAAATATTAAAGAATGAGTATATAACGGGGATTATTTGAAAGAAAAAAGAGACTCCTTAAAAATGTTGTTAATATTTCTAGGTTTCAAAACCTTTCAAATAGTTGCAGAAGAATCTCTTAGTCTGAGTAACAAAACCAGAAACTATATTCTTTGGCACTGGTGATCCAAGCAAAATACTACCTTGTGCTAATCTTCTGACATATTTCTACCCAGGGCTGTACTGTGCTCATGAATATATAGCTGGTAAAACAAACCAGGATCTATGGATCTGACATTTCTGTGTTTTAACTTGCTGGTCAGAACAGGAGAAACATGAAGTGTGTCACATTTTCTAATGCAAATGATGAGCTTGTGGTGAAATGCTTCTACCTCATGAATGCAGTATTTGAGCCAAAATCACTTTCCTGTGCTCCCGCTGTTGATTTTGAATCAAATGTGTTATTTACTCACCCAGTGGTTTGGCCCAATTGCTCCCAATCCGAACAAGTCCAATTTGCTACAACAAAGTAAAAAACTTAAGAACTTGTGAAAAGTGTGGTTTGTTTTTTCTTGACCGTCTTGCCACTGTGACCATTCTAGAAACATTCCTGCCATTAAGGTCTGGCTCTCTCTCTCAAAGCTCATCCCATTCCTGCCACTGCAAGAATCTAAGTGCCTGTGGATTTACTGTGTGGTGAGCATGCACTCTGCTAATTAAATGTTAAGTGTTTCTTTTCAAAGATTAAAAGTTTGAGTTGGACACCGGAGCCAGAGATGTTTTATTCAACTGGTCAGTTAAGTCACTTCACTTCTTTATGTGTGTTTTCCATGGCTGTGTGTGGATCAGTTTTCTCTGTTTCTAAGGCAGATTTTAAATCTTCTGATTTCGGCTGTGCTTAACGCTTTCTTAAATGGCTCTTCAGGAAACAGGAGAGGCCCAAAGCTCTTGGTCTGGGTTCTCAAAGGCACACAGGCATTTCTCTGAATTATTTCAGCTCAGGCAGGAATTCTGTAGGTGGATGGTGAGCTCATCTCACCATTCATTGTTGCTGAAAGGGAAATTCTCTTTCTTCACCACCACATATACCCTTCCTCTTTATCTTGCACTATCACCTTCATCCCACCTGATCTAGGACAGGGTGGCAGTGGGAAAACCACCATTTTTGGTGGCAGGAGTTCAGCCTCCCTCGGCCATTTGAGAGCCCTTCCCTAAACCTCTTGAAGCAGAACATCTAAACACTTCAATTTGGCTTCATATCAGTAGCATAAACTCCTCTTTTCTTTCTTCATTTCCCCTTTTTCAAACAGAGGAACAGCTTGGCTTAGCTTTCTCTTTGCTTCCCAACTGCCCATACTTTGCCCTCAGCTTTTTACCACCCAGACAGATGCAAATCCCAAAGAAGTTACACCCAGTTGTTTTCTTCCCCTCTTTTTGTCTTGTAACAAAAACTCTGCTGGGGGCACAGTGGCAGAGCTCAGGTCTGAATAGAAAGAGCCTCCACCCAGCTGATGCCAGAAGGGAAGGCTGGGTTTGGACTTATTGCAGGTTCCCTGTAATTTTCTAAAGATGATGCTGGGCTGACAGTCTGCTTTAACTCACAGCAGTTCTTTTCATTGGTTCATTAACCCAGTCATTTAATTGCCAGGGCACTTAAAAGCTTCCCTAATAATTTTCAAGACATCATTTTTTAACTTGTGTTGTAAGGGATGTGCTTCCCATCAAGGTAGGAAAAAATCAGTTGTTATCAGCGTGCAGAGAACCATCGGGTTCTTGAGCTCAGTCACATTCTCAGTCAGATTTGGTGACTGGAACCTTGAGAAGTCAAACATGCCAAGCTCCAGGACCCCCAGAGATTCCTGACACTTGGAAAGTGCAGGCTCCTTTCAGGACTGCTTTGAAAGGGTCGCTCAGCCCTGCAGCTTAACTTGCCATCGCTTTGTGCACACTCCTGATGCACACAAGCTGTTACTTGCCCTGACCGCTGCTGGGAAGTGATTCTGTTTGCCCTGTGATAGAGTTCCATGTAAGTCATCCCAAACAATCTGTGGGTTTGAGGCAGCTGCAGTCCCTGGAGACTAAAGAGCTATCTTTATTCATGGAACAAAATCAGTGTAATAACCAGCACGGTCCTTCCTATTTACTTGCTGCACTCGGGTCCTGGTTCCCAGGCAGTACCTAATATTGTGCCCAGTTTCACTCCTTGTATAACCTCTGTGCTTTGAATGACAAGCATAACACTTACACTTTGTTGTGCTCCCTCCAGAATTACATTTACACCCTCTCAAATGATTTTACATAGACTGGAAGTTGTACTGAAATAATGTTACATTACAGGTGACAACCATAACTGGGTGCCACCCAAAAGGTCAGTAAAAGCATTTCACATTCATTGTATAACAAAGCAGATCATATAATCTAGATAAAATCCTACTGTGCTTCACCTCTTTCCTCAATAATATATTTAAGAACTTCAGTTAAGGAGTCAGCAAAGCATGAAACCTAAAACCAGAAATTATATCTAAAATCCGACTTCTTAGGAACTGAAAACAAGGACAACAATGTTGAGTCATTTATTTTTCAGTAGAAGATCATGTCAACAAATTGATTACTTTTGTGAGTATTTTGAAAGGGTACTAAAGCCCTTGGAAGTGGGAGAAAGATACTGAAACTTGAAAAAACGCATGTAACTTGTTTTTTTTCAGCACAACTATAACTTTATAGGACATTTCTGAAGGAGTTTTGTGCCACTGGAAATAAAATTTAAAAAACCCCAAAGTAAATAATGACCTGGAGAATCCCCTTTAGAAGGGTGTTTTATAACTGATGTAAAAAGAAGTGAGATCTGTAGGTTTGGTAGGTCTCCTGGAAAATTATGTCTTTTGCAAGTTGCTTTGTTTTGGTTTTTTTTTCACTCAGCTTGGCATTTTTCAAGAGTATTTCCGTGTGCAGGTGCTAACCCAGCCTATAGCAACCCCACAGCACAGAACACTGTGTGCATTTTGCTATTCTTAAGGAAATGGGGCAGATATTCCAAAGGAGCATGAGCTGTTTAGTCTTTAGAAAAATAAGCATTGCTGTAATTAATATCCTTGGTTTTTGGAGAGATTTTCTCAGAAAACTCAAACAAAAAGCAAGATCAGATAATCTTCTTATTAACATCGGTTCTTATATTTATCTGCACCCTCCTGCTGTGGTATACTATAGCTCCTTTGGGGATTCTTGAATTACAGAAAGGGAACTAAGGAACCAGAAATTAGAAGAAATAAACCCATGCTGAAATCCTTCTGGATTCTGTTTAACTCAGAGGTGACTCTGACTTATATAAAAGGGAGGAGGAAATTGCTTTCGGCTCGTATTCTGACTTGCACTGGAGGAACCTCTGTAGGCTTGGAGTTTTCCCTTTAACTGGATAAGCAGATATTGGCACACAGGAAACTATCTTTTGCACCTGCCAAAATCCACTGGGGATCCTGTGATGACAAGTTTTTTGGCAAAAGTCAGGATTTTTGCTTTCAGACGTGACCAGCCCTAAAAAGTGCAGAGGTGCAGAAAAACGAAAAAAACAAGCAGAAAAAAGGCAAGACAGGTTGGAATCTGAAAAAAATCTGCTTGTTACCTTTTGAGATACCTTAGATTGGTTTGTATTTCACCTTGTCCCAGTGTGAGTGCTTTTTTTATTCTTAATAAGGTCTAGTAGTCTCCCACAACTCGCTCATATCATCATTCCCAAGCAGTTTATTCTTCCACAAAAGTAGAAAAAGGATAATATGAAATAGACCTTTAGCCTGGTATTGAAAAAGAAAAGAGAGGCTTTCACAATGATCACTTAAGTGTCATTCCTTGGAAAAATTCAGAGTTGGGATGCGCAGAATGTCAAACAGTTGCTGGGCATTTGGGACTTGGGGGAGAAACGAGGGAGTTGCCTCGCCGGGAGGGGTGGAAGAGCATCCCTCCTAATGGAAAAAGGAGTTCTGGTCTTTGAAGAAAAGGGGTGCCAAGATAGTTTTGTAGAGAATTCCAGTTTATCTGTGTGACTGATACACTTAGGGAATGTGCTCTGCTTGGAATGAGTGTGTCATGTAATGTCATCAACATAACACAGCCAAGGTTTACACTGGTCCTTTAAGGAATTAACTGAGATAAAGTCACTCCGTGCTTGCGGTAACTTTCTGTTGTTGTTGTTATTGTTTTAGGAGTGAGAACATTTGTGAACACTCTTGTATATACAATTCCAGGGCTTGAATCACCACAGCATTTGTCTGGGTTTATTTTGGCACCAGCTTGAATGTTCTGGTCTACAGCACTTGTTTATTTGCTTAACTCTTGTCCTAAACTCCCAAAAGAAACCACCAATTTCCATTCAGTCATTCAGTTGCTTTTCTGAAAACCAACACCACTGGGGATTCGGGGAATATGGTATCAGTGAAAATCTCCATGTTTGCAGGGATTTCTTTTAGTCCTTGTTTTCATCTCAAGTCACTGTGACAAGTCATCCCTCGGACCAAGACTGAGTATCCAAACTCAGCCAGAATTTTGCAGTGGAACATCCTATGCTTTCTGCTGTAGTGGATTCCCTAAGAGGAGACACAGATGGATTTACAGCCCCAAATCAAAAAGATTTATTAAAAATAAAAATAGAAATTATTTCAATTATAATATAATCCCAAATATAAACTCAGGAGAAACAAGGATAGTTTATACACAAGTCTCTCCCTTGCACAGAGCAAAAAATGGAAGCTCAGAGGTAACACCCCACTTTGCTCCAACATTGCAGAGCTACAGCTGCTGGAGTGTTGCAGGGCTCCTGTTTTTGCAAGGAAGCCACGAGATGTTTGCTGAAGTCCTGAGAGTGTTCATTATGTCCCGGAATCCCCAGGGAATGGACTGCTGGTTGATATCACACTCCATCTTGCCCCAAAGATGCTGGAAAGTGGCTTTTTCTCTGGCATTACCAGCACCTGTTACTACTTTTCTTCAGGACAATTTGCTGGCTTCGACTTCCATTTCCTTCCCAGTGCACATCTGAGGAAGTTCTGCCTTGGGAAAAAAGCAAATTCTTCCCTGCTTTTTCCCCATGATGCTGGCAAACATCTGTTTTATGGGCTGTTCTATAACCTGCTTCATAATCTGATCTTATTTGCCACTCAAAAGTGCTTTCTTCAAGATGCACCTAAAGAGCTACTGATCATTTTTATCTTTTCTTTACCGTGGTTTTACTTGAAGTCATTTGTAAGTTCTCCTGCAAGAGAGGAAAATCTGATGCTGTGGTTCTCATCCCTGAAGTCAGGCTTGTGTCAACCTTTCCATTATATAAACCCTTATTTTGAAGAGTTTCAAATTCAGCTGTAAAAATTCAGTCCACACTGGAAACGGGCAAATTAAGGCTTTGCATGGAATGTTTCTTTCAATAAAAATTTAAAAAAAATTCAGTTCAGTTGCCTTTATGCTTCTTCAGTCCTTGAAAAACCTGTCAGGCTCCACTTAGAATGCTCTTTGTATGCTTCCAAGATCAATTCTCAGAGATGCTGAGTGCTTTTATTTCTCAGTTTGCTGTAATTGCTCAACTTTAGATTTTCAGTGTTTTTCTAAAATATTCTGTTCTTCAGGTTTTTATTTTTATGATGCTGGTCCTCTTACAATGCTTTCTTCCTCTCGGTAGCATATTTACATTAACAATGTACATTAACTTCTTATAAACTTCTCTTCCTATGCTATTTTTGGATAAAAAACCTCAAAATTCTTTTTGTTGTGCTGTTTCAACTAGGGCCATTAAATTCCTACAGGGAAGTGGGGCAGGAATAATTTACCTGACTCATTTGTTTTTCTGGTGAAGAGCTCTTACTGCAACCTTGTCTACTGCCACATTTTACCCAGTAATTCCTTCCCCAGTAAAATGTGAAGGACAGGAGGGATAAGGCCTCAAGGTGCTGAACTTGTTGTTCTGGGAGATCAAAAATCAGTGTAGGTTGGATGCTGAGGGAGGTTTTACTCTGCTGTGAGGCAGAAAAATCACTGGGGATTAATGTGGAAGAAAGGGGAACTTCCAGATGAATTGTAACCACTGATTAAAATATATGTATGTATATTCTTCTCTACTGGATTTCTGCCCTGGTTAGTGGTGTCAAGGCTGAAAAAAGCTCTTAAAACGTGACCTTTATTTTACTTTTTTTTCTCTATACTCGAAGTTAGTATTTCTGTGTTAAGTGGAGATATTATTTTACACAGAAAGACAGGGAATCACTTGTAGAGGAAGGAAACAAAGCGTGAAATGACCCCTGCAAATGGGACAAATGCCAGAGCAGTGTAGGTTGCAATTCAGGGAGCATTTAGGCACACACTGAAGTTTATCCCTTTCCACCAAAGGACTTACATGGGCTTAACTTTAAGTATGTGCTCACATCCCATTGAAATCACATGGTGAAGTGCTTTGGTGAGTGTATGTTACTTAAAACCATAGTGGCACAAGTGGTAGAGATTGTATTTTGCAAGAGCAGTAAATATATATTAATAGAGATGACGGGAGTGTAATCTATAGTGTAATCTATATTAATACAGGTGTGTACCTGCTGTCCCCATAGAATTCCTCTTTGGTGTATATTCACCTTCATGCTATAACTGGGCTGAAGGACAAAATCTGACCTTCTTCATGCTCCCCTCCATTTCAGGTCTTTCCCCATCTGCTTTGCTGTTTCAAAGCTGGACAGTTTGTTTGGGGTTTTTTTAAAGACAATTTTTCCTGAAATCACAGAATTACAAGGTGGTTTTGATAATGCACCAGTTTTTATTCGAGAACTCACTTGGCTCAGAACTTTGGGTACTGAATTCCAGAACTTTTGACCTGACAAAATACCCAAAATAATTGGATTTAGATTCTTCCCAGGGAACAACTAACAACTAACCTCTCTCTGTGTCAGCGCAGCCATAGGGCTTTCATGTTGTTATAAATATCAGTGATAAAACCTCACTTCTTAATTGAAAACCCTTCCTTTTTTCTACAGTACAATGCTATTTTTAATCCTTGAAGTTTTGTATTTCTTCCTTCTGCT
This sequence comes from Neopelma chrysocephalum, assembly GCF_003984885.1. Classification (NCBI taxonomy): domain Eukaryota; kingdom Metazoa; phylum Chordata; class Aves; order Passeriformes; family Pipridae; genus Neopelma; species Neopelma chrysocephalum. The sequence goes on along the minus strand of NW_020897739.1, from coordinate 732,084 downwards.
AATCTGCATCTTCTCCCTGGCAGTACCCCTGCGCTCCACTGTACTTCAAACAATTTGGCAACAGAATGAGTGTTTGAAGCTGATTTAATTACATTAGCATGAGATGCCAATTAGATATTTGGAGAAGGATTTTGCTGGATGCTATTTCTTGAGTAGCTGGACAACTCAGCCCCTGGCAGACTGACAATAGTGTAAACTGAATCCCTTCCCGCAGCCACTCCACACAGAGAATAAACAGTGGATGCGCTTGAATTCAAATGGCCTCTTGTTGCAATCACTAAAAAGGATGAACTCCCAAGAAATGTCCTCATTTAGTTGTGTTTTGCCTTTGTTTTCATGTGAAGCCTTGGCAGATTGACCAATTTTCGAGATGAAAACTGGATAACTTAGAGCACAGGACGGGAAGCCAGTTTGCTTAAATTCTCTTCCAGCTACTCACTCAGCAACAATATATCAAAAACTATGTTTGTTCAAGTTAGACAGAGATAATGACCAAGGGCAGCTCTCATGAAGGCCAAGATGATTGATTTCCTCCTTTATTTCTAGTTTTTATGCGACGAGTTTCAAGAACGGGATTGAAAGTTTGGTGTAACATCCATTCAGGCTGTCAAATGATGATGCTCTGATCCTAATAATGGCTTTTCTCCCAGTAATTTCCACTAAATCCCACTCTACAACCCTAAGGGCTAAAGAACATTCAGCAGTTCTACGACATTCAACTTTTAGGAGGCAGGTTATGAATTTGGCAGACTATGTGTGGGTGCATATTTATGAGATATTTTACCTCAAGCAATCATGATACTGTTGGTGAAGTAAGTCAGGGCAGCCTCCCTGTGGCTTCACTGTGTTGGCATAGTTCAATTTTAAATATTGACACGGCTCTGAAGGTGCTCGGGGTCATATGAAAAGGAATGATTTAGCCTTCTGGCAACTGGTATGAAACCTATGGAAGGAGGAGACCTTTGTGTACTCCCTTAGGTGCTGCTGCAAGGAAAGTTTGCCTTTGGAATTTTGCACTGCGAGAATCGATAGATTTGCACGAAGGCACAAACCAGAGCCGGAGCTGGTTGTATAAATAGTGAGGCTTTTGTGGGTCCTTTGCTCTATTGGCAGCTGAAGTCCAGGTTTCTCATCCCTGCTCCTTTGGCAATATCCTGCCGGGAGCCACACTATTGTATCGCAGGGTCTGTTGCTATGGCAACGGTCATATTTTTAGTAGGGTCTTTCAGCCGAAAATCTCCGTATTTTTAATGAGGCTGCCGGAGCCTCGCGGCACCTGTGGGGCAGGTCAGGGCTCCGCAAGGGGGAGAGAGAGGGCACAGCAAGGGATAAATGACTTCCCTAAATCCCCGGGAAACGCTCCCCTTGGAGCACTGTCCCTGATGAAACTGCCCTTGTGAGCACCTTTTCCCCAGGAACGTGAGCTGATGTGCAATTCAGTGGGAGATTTCCCAGCTAAAAAGATGAGCTGCATCTAACTAATAATGCCTTTTACTGCTGTTCACTTGGGTTTTTTTAAAAGTAAGAGTAATAATAACAATAAAGTTAAATGCGGGTTTTTTGTCCGCATTGACTATTCATTTCTGTTTACAGAAATGTGAAAACAGAGGAAGTCTTCTAATGAGAGAAGAGAAATCCTTTAAGGTATGTTATTATTGGATTGCTGCTGTCCTCTGACCCTTCTCTTACTCGGAATAACTTCATCTGTGTTGGTAAGTCTCCTTTTGCTGACCAGTTCTAATCCAATATATGTAATTAGTGCTTGCACAACCCCATGTTTCCTACAGTTCTCCATTCCCTGTTGCAATGCCTGATATTTTTGGGACAGCTAGGATGTATCTCAACACATATGGCAGCACAATTCCTGCTAAAATGCAATTCCATCACCCTTTGCTGTAGATCATATAGACCAACCTATCTGATTTGGGAACAGCTTATCCAAAGCCAGGCTCACATGGTACACGGCTGAGAAATCTGTGTTGATGTTATTTTTTGCTATTGTCAGTTTAATTTTTAAACCAAATTCCTACCATAATACCTTAATTCCTCTTTCCAAAAAGAGCTGCTTGAGCTTTCTCAAAACTAGGAATAACTGTACTATAGAGGTCACTTTATGCTCCTATAAAAATGATTCCTGAAAACACCCCCGAAACTCCAAGCACATTGGCAGCTCAGGGGTGAAATGAATCCAAAACATAGCAAGAACCGCTTCCAAAGCAGCATTTTGGATGGAACCCAAGGAATTTGTCAGCTCTTCTGTCTTCCTGGCACTGACTTAAAACAAAAAATAGAGAGGATCCTAAGGACTGGGAAGGTGATAATTTAATCTGGAATGTCATGGCCAGATTCTGAGGGCATGTAAATGTCTGTGGAGGGAGGAAAAAAGACCTCACTTCAGAATGACCTCATCCAGAAGAAATCCAAGTGCCATATGTTCCTTTGGCCTGCATTTGATGCCATAAAGACTGTAAGATACATGCAAGGAGGAGAAGGGGGGTGGCTTTTCTATTTTAGGGGAAGAAACATATAATGAAGTAGCTGTAAATCTGTCTCTTGATTTGTTCACACCAGTGCTAATCTGCTCCAGAGGTTTCTTGAGATGTAGAATGTAATTTTAGGTGGAAAAAATGGACATATCCTATAGCCACAGCTTACTGTTCCCTCCCTGCAAACCACAGACCATCTTATACGTAGCAAGCAAAGATTTGCCCTTTTATAAACCTGGAAAACAGTGGCAAAACAAATTAATGACCCCACAATATTGGGAGATTTGGTTAAAATTTTTCCACTGATTTTGCCATCACCCTTAATGAGTTACAGGAATATAATTCGTGATGTCATTTTTTTTTCCCTTTGAGTTTAAATCCAACTACTATGAAAACAATGGTAAGTGGAATGCAAATTCTGTTCCAAAATATTCCTCTAATATGGGAAAGGCCTCTGTTGCCGTTCCCTATTTAAAATGAAATGGCTTATTCAGCAGCAGTGCTGCTGAGGAGCTTCCACCCGGAACACATCAACACTTAATGAAATTACGGTGCTATCTGAGGAAGGAGGTGCAGCAATTCCAGCGGCTGACAGCTGGATCTACACACACAGGGATTGCTCCGGGTTTCACAATGCCCAGGGTCTGGCAGCGCTCGGATTTCATGGCACGGTGCCCCGGGCAGCGCAGCTCAGCTCTGCCAGCTTGTGCCAGCCCAATCTCATTTGTCTGCGGGCTTTTCCCGTGTGATACAGCTGGGCTGGGGGGGCTGCAGAGCTGGGCTCTCTTCCCTCAAACACTTCCCAGAGACAATTCCCAGCGCAGCCTTTCGAACTGTGGCAGGAAAGGTGCCCTGGAACCTCGGGTCGAGAACAAGTGCCAGGAGGAAAGCCGGGAGGTGTTGCCAAACCCTTTGTAACAGGGAATTACGGCCCGGGACCGCGCAGGCTGTAAATGGGATTGTGCCAGTTCATCAGGGCAGTTTTGATTCTATCGCTGTCTGAGTTCTATCACTGAACTTAGCTGTCGTTGTTCCTTTCAGAAAAACCAGCCCACAATATAACACTGTTCTCTATTTTAGGATGTGCCAAGGCTTGCCCTAGTGCAGTAACAGAATGTTTGAATTTACTGCTTCATTTCCTTTGCTCCTTACCACTCCTTTATCTTTTTTTTTTTCTTCCTTCCCCCTCCACGTTAAAGTCTACATATTCTCATTTTGGGATGTAGTTGACGTTCATTTCTTTGAATGATTTTGGTATTTCATTGAAAAAAAAAAGGAATTCATAATATATGGAGTTTGTCTTGTTTTGAAAATTGTTTTGGGCATAGGAAAGTTGCAATGAAAATGTAATTCATACATTTAAAGAAATAATGGCATCTCTGGTTATTTTTAATAGGATTTCTGAATTCATTCCTTTTTCCCTCAGAGAGTAAAACAAATAAAAATTCTTGTCATTTGTTGCATGAAAGATTCCTCTGAAGCACTATAACAACTTGGATAAGCAACCAGATCTGTCCTTTGGGTTCTCTTCTTGCTGTCAGTTCCTAGTAAAAAATACTGCCGTCTTTCCTTAGCAATTCCAGGTTATGTTCAAGCAGTGTAGTAATCCAGGATCTGCATATGTGTTCTCACCCTTGAACTTCTCACACCCATATTCCAGGTGGTCTGGAATGAAAGAAATCCAGGGAGGAACTCCCCAAACGCTGCTTATTTGCAAAATAAGAGCCTTCACATATTCAGCCTAAATCAGATTTTCCATGACAGAGCACGTGTGGTGTTTATGCATGTCCTTTGTGTCACATATTTAGCAGTTTCTCTTCCTCCCAAACCTTCATCGTGTATCAACAGGTAGAGGCCCAAACTTCCTCACAGTTCATGGGGAAATTCGCTGTGCTGATATGAAGTGACTGCTGTAAAGAGTCTCTGTTCCAAGACTCCCATTCCAACAGTTTCCTTTGAAACTTCCATTGGAGCCCAGTTGTAGTTTCACACACACACAGAATGTGACTGGCAGAACCCCCTGGTCTTTTTTCATCTCTTTTCCCCTCGAAAAGATGTGATAACTAGTACATTTGTTAAAAGGAAAGGGCTGTCGGGTGCTAAGTGGTCAAGAGCCCTTTTCCCAAAGGGGAGCGAGGCTTCAGAAAGCTCAGGAAGTACCCTGTACATTCAGAATGATGCCTCTGTCAAAGTATTAGGGCAAAAAAAAGAGATGATCCTCCTTCAAAAAAATCTCCTCTAGGTCAGGGATCCCTGTGTTGCAGCCCATCCTTGACAAACCATAGGATTTAGGGTCACTGTAACCCTCTGGGTCTCACACAGCATATTAAATATACATTGCAAGTGTGGCATAGTGGAGATAATGCTCCACATGGGTAAATTTATTCTATTCCACTTGTTTTGCTTACCCTTGAACATGGAAAGCTGTTCCTTGTGTTTCCAGCAGAATCCCTGCACAGTTTTTAACAAATGACAGTAGCAGCCAGGGCCACTAATTTTTTCTGTATAGGCCCAGAAACCTCTGCAATTTTAGATTCATCTGCTAACTCATCTGGCAAACTGAAAAGCTCTCATTGTTTTCAGAAATTGAATTTGGATCAACTCAAAACTTCTTTTCCATTATAAGTGAGCCTTACATACTCATTAAACCTGTTATTTTTTTTATCTTTACATTATAGTCTCTTAGTATCTGAACACTCTTATGGCTCTTTTCTCTCATTAGCCATTTATTTTCCGTATATTTTGTCTGGTTGCCAAGTTATTCTTTTAGTCCATGAATATAACTTCTTGCTAGAAAAACTCTGCCTTTTTTCCCCCCTTCTTTTTGGTTTGCACACCTGTTTGCCTTGTGTCACGTTTGAGCATCACAACGAGCTGCCAAATTTGCTTTTCCTTCTCCCCTGGTGCAACTAATCATTTCCAATCATTATTTCATGCTTAAAGTATTTTAAAACTAGGAAATAACTGAGATTTCTTCCACATGTCTGGGTTGTTTGTTTTTTGTTTAACAGTATGTGTTTGAGCAAAATGAGTCACATGGTGGCACTTCCTTGTAGTGTTGTAGTATCTAAGATACAAGGCATCTGTACAGGGTTAAACCCCAGCCCAGGTTTTATCAGCCACGTCCTTTCCTTCGGTAGCAAAGGCTGGAGAAAGTGTAAAAGGATAAAGAAAAGGAGAAACACGTCTGCTTTACAAAGTAAACCCCTCCCTTTGCACTTTTTTTTACATTCCTTGCCTCCTCACCTTTGCCAAATATGGTCTCCGAGCCCATGGCTGTGTTTGGAAGAGCAGGGAGAGATTATGCTGAAAGGGTTTGGGTCTGCCAGGAAAGAGGATTACAAGGGCAAGGCTGATGATATCCAATATTTAACTTCTGCCTGGGTTCTACAACTTTGCACCCATAAAGCAGCAGAGGAAAGCATGACCTGGCCTGTTTTATTTAGGCAGCACTAGTTGGATCTTTCCTAGCTGGATCTTCTCTCCAATTACTCACTTTCCTTTTTATGGGGCCATTTTCTGAGAGGTCTTTATTGCTTAGTGAGGGCACTGTGGCTGGCACTAATTTTGGTGATTCAAACACAGATCCTGCAATGTGTTGTTACCTCATATTCCTCTGTATTGTGAAACAACAGCTGGGGACCCGTTCCTAACCCGTCGGTAATTTGGTGGTGACGCCGAAGAGGCACGATTTCCACCTCTGCCAAAAACTCTGTGCGTGTTTTACTTGCCTCACACGAGCAGTGGGGCTGTTTATGCCGGGAATTTTGAGCGGGAATGTCAGCATGTGCAGGATCAGGGCCACAGTCAGCGTGGGGTAAAAGCAGATCGTGCAGAACACGGCTCCGGTTTCATTGCACTCCCAGGTACCCTGAGGAACCAGCAGGGAGAAGGTGTTTCCAAATGCCTGGAGGGCAGCACTCACATACTGTGAAAATCCTGATTACACTGACAGACTTACCCCGGGGTTACATCTGTACTGAATTACATGAACTCACTACATTTCTGCAGATCAGAAATGTGTTTTCTGACGGCAGCACTGTTTCTGCTTCCCTCTCTGTGGATGGGACACCAAAGAGGTTGCTTTGGTGGATTGTATTCCATATGAGCTGTAGTGGGTTTCTGTAAGAATTCCTACAGAATTGCTTGTGTAGCATTTACAGCCTGTGTTAATGATGACTATAAAGTTGTTTGTCTTCGTGGAATTAGATATATCCATAAGGCATTTTCCAGCTCAGCTATGCTGAGGCAATAAAGCAAATTCTGCTGGCATTGCTCACCGCAGTAATTCCCAAATAATTAGTCAGAGTAGGTAATGGATGTGTGATGTGTCCCAGTCATAAACCAGGGTAAGGACATAAAACAAGGCAGCTGCTTCGGAAATGCAACCCCAGAAACCAAATTGCTCAAGTTCAGTGAGGAGCCAGCTCAAATCCTGTTCTCAAAGCCTCTTGTGTTGCTTTTCTTCCCTCCTAGCGTAAGGAAAAATCTAGTTCGTTTCTTAGACCTCGCTTAAGTCCTAGTTTTTCACTCCAAATTGGTTATTGGTTGCTAAGAAGCAGTGATTTATATGCATGCTTGTTTTGTTTTCCCTCCCTTTACAGAGAGGAATATCGATGTTTAAGAGCAGGAATATGGGTGGGGTTTTTCCCTCCCAATTTTACCTTTTGGCTGACGTTCTTCTATCCTGGCATTAAAAACTTCCCAGGGTGTAGTTCAGCCTGTGAAGTGTTGTACATAGTGCTCGCAGTGTTTGGTGAACGTTACACGCGTAGGAAATTTACTGTTGGAAAATAAATCATCCTGAACTGATTCCAGAAGTGTTCAGCAAGCGACTGTGTTTGTGCTTGGGTTTTGCCTGTGTGGATTTGGATTTCGTATCCATAAACTGGTGCTCCATTGCCATAGAAACAGCAATATTCATACACATCCTAAAATCGGTTCAGTACATGATATTGCAGCAATTTGCATCAGTGCTCTGTTACATTTGCTTCCTGGAGAATTTCTAAAACATATAAACGTGTCCCCAAGGAAATCTCCATGATCGGTGCAACAACAAAGAAAGGAGACAGATTTCTCCACGCACGGTGTGTCATGCAGCCATTTCCAACGGGCTAATCATATTAACAGAGAAAATACTGGTGCCAGTTTTACTTTAACCAGTAAAGTTTTATTGAGTGCTACTGTCCCTAGCTGCTGCCCTTAACTTCATGTGATTGCTAAACCATCTACAGTTTGGAACTGGTTTTATAGTTCGCCCTTCTTACGGGGGAACAGCCGGCAAAAAGAAAAATCATTTAAATGCCAACGCTTAAAACGCAAAAAGTGGAAAGAAGGTCGTAAATATAAAACCAAAATATTGGTTTTCTTAAATCCGTGGTAATGACCTCACTGGGTTCTCCAAAATGCAAAATAATCTGGATCCCCAAGGCTCCCCTGACTGTTATGAAAGTCAATGGAATAACCTCGGTCTCTATGAAATCCCACTGGGAAAATCATCCTTGTAGCTGATCCTATTCTAGAGTCAACAATAAACTGGGCTGGAGGGAGGTCCCTCCAAAACAGGCTTCCTCACTGCTTTTCCTGTGCATCAGGACAGAACTATTCCTGAGGTGGAATTGGCTGCCACCCAGATAAACAATGGGGGATAAAACATTTGGGGATCGCAGTTTTACGCTGTTGCCAGACAAAACTGCCAAAGGTCCTTTCCAACCCAAAGCCAGGCACTCCATGTCCCTGCTGCACTGCCTTCTGGACCAGAGCCTTTTTGGATTGAGTCTTGGTTGTATGAGGCAAATTACAGAGTGCCAGGAGCCTAATTGGTGACTAATGTCTCTTTGCAAGGTATAGAAGTGACTCAAAGAGAACTCGTGGCAGGCAATGCAACATTTGGGGTCCTGTCACTCATAATTAAAAAGTGACCTCAAGGGGAGTTGAATCCATTTTAACGTTTGGAGCTGCCTCAGAATGCATTTCCTTGTGCATCCCTAAGCAGACAGCTCTCTGTGTGAGATATATTGGAATTCTGTCTGGTCTGTGGCAACCAACAGGTGAAGAGAAAGTGCTGTAGTTTGGAAATCATTGGAGTAACACGTGCAACCTCAGCAACCGTATTTAAAGTGATATAAGAGTCTCCACCGACCGTATATTACTTGTTTCTGTGAGTTAGATCCAACCTCGCACACTTAAATCTTTCTACCCCCGAAATTTTGCCCAGGGGACTCTTTTCCTCACTATTATGCTGTACATTGGAAAGAGTAGACCAGGATCAAGGCCACAGATCAAAGTCTGATCAGCACAATACCTTCCACTTGAGAGTTAATGCATCCACACTATTAGTCATAAAGCATGGAAAGGAACCAAGTTTCCTGTTCCATGCCTCCAAGCATATCCAAGTTACTGGATCTCTGGAATGAGGACCATGGGATATTTGTTTGGTGTATTTGAAATGAGCCATCTAGGAACAGAACTGAGGATTTGATATTTATTGTTAATGATTGTGAGAGCTGTGCTCTAATCGAAGGTTAGTCTGGTTTGCTGTGCACCAAAAAACGGAAGTTCATGTCTTCATCAGCCCAGCTGAACCCAGACAAGAGAGAAACAGGAGCTGGTTGCAAGCAAGGTGGCTCTGGAAGAGACCTCCTAGGTTTTTGGTTCTGGGTTTCTGCCACAGCAGGGAATTGCCTCCTCAAGTCCCACTGCTCCAGTTGCCAAGCCCATCTTTAATCAGCGACAGCCTATGCTTTAAGCAACCATAGGCCCCTTTGATTTTCAGAAAGCAACTTGTGTGGTTTGCCTCTACACAGACCGTGATTTTTACAGATCAGGTCAAGCATCCAAATGATGACTTTAAGAACTGCTTGTAATCCGTGCTTTCTGCTAGTAAAATCAAAATACATTAATTATGTTCAATTAATCCAGGTTTATAGTTTACCTTGTTTAGCTCAGTCACATGTCACTTAACGAATTACAGCATTTCTACTTCTTCCATGATTGTTCTAAACCTGATGTTTTCCTTCTCTGTAAAACAGGTGTGTCCATTTTTATCATTAATGTTGGCTGTCCTAGTTGGATTTTGCCTCTAAATATTTCTATTAGAAAACTGCACAGAGAGGAATACAAACAGAGAGTGAAATACAGCTAAATACATGTAATACAGCAGCTGGGCTGCTGGCTTTAACAATTTTATCACCATCTGAAAATTTACTTATGGGCTGAAACCTGAGTGTGAGAGACAAATGAAACATGACTTGAGATTATTTGTGGCAAATACGTGGTTGTGTTCTTACATTTTTTTCTTAGAGAATTGAAAATTCAATGCATTAAAGCCTCAAAATTCAGCAGAGATATAGAACCCAAGTGTATTAAACAAAAATATGCTCTAAAAATCCCATGAAAATCAGGTACCTGACCCATGATCTCAAGGCATGGAGCTTTGGCAATATTATAAATGTCCATAAATACATTTATAATTGTTTACTTTAGAGACAATATTAGAAGGAATTTTCCATGATGATAGAAAGAGAGCTTGTGTTTTAATATCTCTTTTCCAAAAACTGAAAGATGGATACAGCTTTACTAGAATCATAAATAGTCATTGCTACATGTCAGAAAAAAGGGCAACGTATTCCTTCTCAGTTCTTGTATTTCACACAGTTCTATTGCACAAAATATAATTTATGGTTTTAGTTTATGACAACTGCAATAGAGGAAGTTTAGACCTTACATGCTGTTACTGTGTCCAAAATCCTGAGGGTTTATGGTAGCAGGAGTTCCTGCCCATATTGTGTGGGTGAAAGAACCTGTGGGATAAAGAGCATCAAAAAGTAACAGAAACAGTTATTGTTTTATCCATCTTATATATATATATATATGTATAAAAAGTGCATATATATATATATACACAAATATTGACCTACCAGCAGCTGCAAATTATTTCGGCTTTAAGAGGAGATTTTGCCAAATACATGCAGTTAAAGTCCATTCCCAGGGGAGAAACATAACTTGGAGATCGAATAACTCAAGGCTGATACTGAAACTTCTGACACCCAGTTGAGGAAATGAGTTTCTCAGGGCTTTTTCCTTTTTTTTTTATTTTTTTTTCACTGCTGCATGTGGTGATAGTTTCTATTTCCATGGCATTTATAAGGCCTATCACCAGGGAACAGAGAAAACTGAAGTAGTAAAATTCCCTTTAAGTCAGGGCAGTTACTTTAGGAACTGCAGAATCACGATGCAACAGTGGCTTGTGTCATTCCAAGGACTTCATCCATAGCTCTCCAGAGCTCCATGGACGTCAATGGATCTCACTTCGAGCTTTTTCTAGAGTAATCAACCATTCCTTAGTTAAAATATGTTCCTCTTGTTTGTAGGCACTATGTACTGTTGTGTCTGTGGTTGCACACTGCCAAGTAAGGTGTTTTTTCCTGGGCTGGGTCTGGGAAGGTAGCTGGAGTTGTTGGCACACCTACACCTTCTTGCTCAGGGTGTTCTCGCAGCATTTCAACTCTCCTGCACCAACTTGGGTATTTGCTGTGAACTCTGAGCTCACAGCAGCCTGTTCTCTCTCGAGCACTTGTAGAAGAAAAGGAATCGTTGGCTCTCTAGGAGCACACCCAGACCTCTAACAACGCGTCCTTTGAACGCTCTGCCCGTGCCTTTCCCTGCCCCGGGGTAGGTATTCGCTTCCCTGCGTAACGTGCAACGCCGCAAAACTCATTAGGCAGCATAAAAGTATTACTGTTTAGTGTCTAAACAGATTTGTCCCTGGTGGGGCTCAGCTTAATGATACTGTCAGTAGTGCAGAGCTGGCAGCGAAAGGCCCGCGCGGGTAATTCATCCCGAACGGGAAGGCGAGGAGACGGGAGGTTTTCATTTCGTCGTGGGGAGGGAAACGCGAACCCACCTGGGAGAGCGACTCGGTTTTATTGCGGGGCTGTGTCTGTCTAAAGTCCTCCTGCAGGGGCTGAGTCTTGTCCGGTGCTGCCTGCTCGGGAAGGGGATGGAGGAGTGAGGAATGATGAGAACTGACGGGTGCTGAGGTGAGAGAGCAGGATAAGGGAGCGTGTTGAGCAACCTCAACTTTGTTGTTATGGTAAAGCAAAGCTTTGCTTTGCAGATCCGCCCGGGAAAGGATTCTGAGTTTCCTTTTTCCCCCACAGTGTTTGGCTGCTGGTGGAGATGTTTCACAAGGTTTGTGTGTAATTGGAAAGACAGCCCGATGCGAGCCGTTGAACATGCCTGACAGGAATTCGGAAGGGGGAATCAGAGCGGCTTCGTCCACAAGCCCGGGACGGTGCTGGGGCTCTTAATCCGAGCAGCGATGTGTGTGATATCACCAGAGCAGAATGCTGCAAAGGGCTCTCACAAAATTCTTCATTCCTTACGTTTTCAGTTTGGGCAAGCAGGGGATGGTATGTTTTCCCAAATCCTGGCAATCCTCCAGGCCCAGCTGAAATCCTGTCCGATGTGCAGAGCTGTCGACTTTGAGAATGCTCCCAAATCCCCAGGGGAACTGAGAGAAACCCTCTACCTGCAGAATTTCGGCTCATTGTTATTGCTTACACTGTAACAGTGCCCTCAGGCTCTAATTTGCATGACATTACTCCTGCAGAGTGTTTGGGCTGGGACTTATTGCCCTCTGCAAAACCCGAGAGGTTACGGTTTATGCTTTTTAATTACTAATTGAACTTAATCAGCAGTTTTTGATTGTCTTAGTGTTCAGAACGTGCTGCTGCCTACAGCTTTTACAATTCTGTGTGGTTCAGTGTTCCACTGAATTCCATTCTGGCCAGCTTTTGCAGTATAATTTGATAAATGCTTTTTTTTTTTATTTCTTCCTTACCTTTTGGTTCCTTAGCAACACTTATTTTTTGCCAAATTAGTTATCCTTTTACCCACTGCTCTATGACACAAAATATGCACTGAACACTGTGTGTTTGAACACTGTAAGTGATTTTAGTGTATTAAGGGTTTTTTTTTTAAAGAATGTAGAAGTGGTTAAATGTCATTGATCTGCGCAGCTGCTCTATTAATTTTGGAAAAATTGATGGTTTCATCCTAGATCCTAGAAAAAAGTGCCTGCAGCAAAAAAAGGCACATGCAACCATCACCCACATGAGGCAATAGACTTGGCAGGGCAAGAGAAAAGCTTTATAAGACAGTAACTCTTATCCATCAAGAAATACCTTTCCAGTGGGCTGTAAATTGGGGGCTCACAAGTCTGTGTCTGCACAGCAGCTTTAATGAAGTTTATCTGTAGATGAAGAGGTCATTTCTACTGAAGACCTTTCTAAGGGGCAATAGAGCCTAATTCCTAAAAGTGAGAATAATAAAGTGAGGACACTCATCCCCCCCAAACAACATACATTTGTGTGTTCATAATAAATAACATTTATTTTGAAATGTACTGTGTTCACACATGCTTAGGTAGTTTACCAAGCTTTCATGAAGTACTGCTTGATTTCAAAATCAAAAAGAGATTTATAGCACATGTCTCCTTTAAAGCCTTGTGGGTTGTTTTTGTTGTTTTTTTTTTCCTCTTTTATCATATTCTATCACTTAATGTGTGTTTTGGTTATGTGTATTTAGAAACAGGTGAGGAATACCAGTAGTTGCCTCATGGACTGGACAGTATCAAATCCAGACTAGAAATAAAATACAGAACTTTCAGTGATAGTGGTTAATAACTGGAGTAGTGACTCAACCTCTATCATCATAACTTTTAAGTGAAATCTGTGTTCATTTCTAAAACATTTGCTCAGATGTTCACAAGAGCATTAATTCAGGGAATTTTTGTACTCCCTATGACATGAGCTGCTACATAGATGATTGTGGTGGGCTCTTCCAGCTTTAAAAATCTGTGACTAAATCTAATTCTTACTGTCTTCCCTAAGTGCTACTGTCACTGCTTCAAAAATCTCACTGTTAAACTCACTCACAGTAAAAAAAGCAAATGAAGGTTCTTGCAGCACGGACTTGCAAAATTAAAATGTACAGGTTCTCTTGTGCTATCAAATAAATAGCATTAATAATATCTCTGCATATTAGCAATCTAGCAAGGGGAAATATGTCCTGAAAAGAAATGTTTTTAATTTTTCTTTTAATACATTTTTTGACAATTTAATTAGGATATGAAACAATTTCTGGATGAGGAGACACTGAATATATTTTAACTTTTCAGTGTTCTTTTCTTCAGTGTTCTTTTCTTTAAGACCGGGAGGGCATCATGGTTATTCATAAATTCCCGATTCTTGGGAGGAAGATGCATGCTGAACTGTCATGCCAAACAAAAAAAACAAAAGGGATGCAGAGCAATCCAGCAGGTAGTGGGCTCAAAACAAACTGGAGGTGGTATTTCTCGCAGTGCATCAGCCAAATTGGTGTAAGATGAAAAATAGGTACAGGCTTAAGGGAAAACCATGTAATTTTCCTTTCAATTATTGATTGTGACACAATAAACTCAGGAAATCCCCAACCTGCTGGTTGCTGGAAGGGACCCATTTCTCAGACAAGAGGCATTTGTTCCGGCTCCAGGCAGATAAGGAATACTCCGGATCAGGCTTTATTGCTTTTTCCAGCGCGCGCAGGAGGAACGCGGTTGGTGTTGGGCTGATTTGACTGGTTAGTTCTGCTTTTGAGCTCAGGCCTCCTGTTTGGTTTGTGCGTGGCTCCGGTTCCTGAGCACGGAGATGACATTTATGATCCATTACCTAACGCTTTGCTGCAGCCATGACATTCTAGCAGTTCATAATTCTGAGCTAGAAATGAGCTCAACGAAACGGCCCAGGCAAAGGTGAAAGGAGTGAGGTGTCGGGGTAGGTTTGGGTTGGTTTGTTTTTTTGTGGAGGGAGAGACTCAGCGTTTGGGGTTTGTTATTTTTGGGGGCTTCTCTTTTTTTTTTTTAATCAATCATGATAAAGTAGATTTAAAACTTATTATCAAAGTAATCTCTGACATTACAATCTGTAAAGTTCAATTGGCACGACCTGAAGCTTGTATTTGGTGTAGCAGTGAGTCATCTAAATGCCATTTCTAGTATTTAACAACTATTTAAAACATCCTGAGCCTCACAAAGCACTCCATTAGCATTCTTTCTTCTGCAGTCCATGCACCATTCCCAGTTAAAAGCATCCCTCCCCTCCAAGCTCCTTTGGAAAGGGACAGCCTTGTGTCAGCTGTGCACCCGTAACCTTGACATCAAATACTTCACGAGGCCAAAAGAAATACTTAGAGTTGTATTTTGCTACACTTATACCCTTTTGACCAATGTGTATTTTCAGCTTTACTGTTGTGAAGTTCCACTCTGTTGTATGGAAAAAGGCATGTCCTGTTGCATGAAAGCCAGGCAGTTGGTAAAACACTTGCAGCAGGCCATGTTACATCCCTCATAACCCAGGGAAGTTTTGTTCTGGACGAAGAGAAAGATTTCTCTTCCATTGTAAAACTTTAGTCATTCTGAAAAGGTAATAAATTTTCCACCTTGTTTTAAACTTTCTAGATTTATGTTGCATTATAAGCTCGTGCCCTGCCCCAGTTCTCTTGCTCTGGCCTTAACTGCACTAATATAAAAGCAAGTTTTAAACAAGGTGACCTTGGTTGTAAAAACTTTTGATTTAGGAACAAATGAAACTATTCGTTCTGTACAATTTGTGGCAATGCTGGAGATAGTAGCTGAGAAAGAGATTTAAACAATAGCATACCTAAACTTCAAAGCTGATGGCTGTGGCAGCCTCAAAATGTGTTCTGCAAACTCTTCAGGTTATTTGGCTCTTCAGAAAGTCAGGAAAGCCAGAAAAATGTGCACACCCCTCACTCCTGGACAGCCAGGGAGTGGTGACCCGTGTTCAGAGACCTGCTCTGGTGGGAGGTGTCCCTGCCTGTGGCAGGGGGTTGGAACTGGGTCATCTTTGAGAGCCCTTTCAACCCAAAGCAGTCTGTGACTTTGACCTCCCCCAGCATCTGCTGCTAAAATGTCCCCTTTCCTTACGGAAGCACATCCGGTTGCTGTTTCCAGAAGCAGTCATTTCAGCAGGGCTACACACATTTAAAGCCTGGCTTCTATTTCATTGGGGACCATAAACCTCATGTAGCTGGGAAATGGGAGATTCCTCCAGGAAGGCAACCACCAGCCCTAAAGCTGTGTTGTTTCAGTCATCACAGGGACTGACAGGAGAGGGATATCTGAGGTCACGTCCCAGATTTCCAAAGCGACTTTATCGGCATCAGTTGAGTGACTGCACATTTACATCACTGCAGGAGCTGAGATCAGGATCTGGCCCTTTGCCGATGAAATTCGGGAGGGAGTTGAGGAAAGTCTGTGTTAAATATAGACTAAGTGAACTGCAAAGCTCTGTTTATGTCATCAGAAAGCAGGGAGTAAGCCACGGGTGGAATCTGAGCATTCCCAAGCAGCACATCTGTAAATTAATTACCAGGGTCCACCAAAGGAGGCAAAGGGAATGATGTAAGTCCCATGACTCACCAGGCTTTTATTCGTGTTTTAGGATGCTGTTTCCAGTGATGAGTGGCCTGGCAAAAGTGCAGCATCCACCTGGGAAGCAGAATGCAGGGATGTTCTGCCTTTTCCTTTCCCTGAGGGGAAGGGGTGTTGAGGACAGGGGCATTCAGAAATGAACTGGGGGGGAAAGGAAATGCGGTTACAGTTCTTGGAAATACATGGAATATTGACTCTGTCTTTAGGCCAAAGCCTGCTTTGTTCCTACTGTCGTTGCAGCTATTAAGCTAAAAATAGGAGTTCCCAAAGCTGTTCTTTAGGCAGGCAAGGTTTTCTGGCCTCGGGCATAACTAGGAAGAGCACTGAATTGGACATCCCAAACTGCAACCTTCCTGGTTACTGAGAGCTCTGAGTCAAGGCTAAGCAGAAATGTAGCCTCCAACTAGGAAGAAATACTTTTCTCCAGCTAGGAAGAATTACCCTTTCAACACTTAGCTGACCTAGGAGTTAATAGAACAGTTATAATATGTTAGCACTTTGATCTACTTTTTCCTGCAAACTCTTCCCAAGATCTCATTTACCATTATTATTCGTGCTTCTCTGAAAATGGGAGCGTGATTCCCTCTCAGGATGAGTACTGGCACAAGGAATGAGAGTTGGCATCTTCCATCCTTGGCACACTGGAGCCGTGCCCAGTCTCCTCCTACACCACAGGGCTGTCACCTTTGCCAGGCAGCTGCACAAAGGGCCACTCAGGGCAGGGAAAGGAAGTAGAACACATGTTAACATTTGGGGAAAACATTTTTATCTGCACTTCCACAGTTGCTATCTTCCTGGGGTGTATTTCAAACATGGATGGCTTGGGAAAAGCGAGGTTAGACCCAAAACAACTCGAAAAGGGCACCTTTAACAGCCCCACCTCGATGGCAGGTAACTGCAGAGGAGCCTCCAACTGCAGCCATGCTCTCTGCACACATTTAATTAAATTAATTTGATGGCCTCAATACATGCAGAGGCTGCATAACAAGTACTAAAAATACCTCCTTTCCTAATGGTGTGCTAAATTCAATTTCAACCAGTGTATCTTTGAATTAATGTATTCAGCGCACTCGAGTTTAAATACCTATGGATGTTCTGGATTTTTTTTCCCCTCCAGCTTTCACAACTCTTCTGTTCCTTTCACTGAGCATCCTGAAGGGGCTGTATAAACCTTGGCTGCAATTCCTCAGCATCCACAAATATTTTCTTAAGTGGGTTATTAATAGCGCGTTATCTTCCAAGGCCTCTCTACGTGAAGGTCAGCAGAGTATTTTGCTGACATAAGCCTACTTTTGTTTTGGGTGTTTTTTTTCAGAAGTGGAGGGGAAAAAAAAAAGGAAGCTTTGTCAAACCCCTAAGGAGAGAAGGTCAAGTTTATAGATGTCTGGCAGAGATTGCCCTGGGGTGTTTTCATTTGCAGCTGGGTGGTGACTAACAGGGCTCTGTGTGGCTAACGGGGCACTGGGAAGCTGCAGGCTCTGTTTTCCTCCTGTACCCCAATAGCTGTGCTCTCTTGCATCTGCTTAGTCATATATATTTTTTTTCTTACTTTTCAAACTATCTGAATTCCAAATTTCTGTTTTAAATGATTCTGTTGTTCTGCTCACTGACCTTGGTCACCTCCTGGGGAATGATCCCCTCTAGCCAGCCTCCTGCCAAGCTGAATACTTTGGATGTGTTGGAAATATTTTGATTCTCTAAGCAAAATCATATATGGCTAGTTAAAGATAACTATATGTAGACACCCTAATGCATGGACTATATAATAACTATACCACAATAGCTGATATTTTAAAAGCAAATGGAAGAATTAATCAAAAATATATTTAACTACTAGAAAATATATATATATACATGTGATCAGATATTTAGGCAAATGCTCTGATGTTTGACTGGGTTCAGGGTGCTACTACAGCTTATGTTAAAGAGCATCATAATTTGTTCTGTTAAAAGCAAAATAGCATCACTAATCTGATTTGCACTTTACCTTTTAGAGGTTTAGGTTTCTACGTATATTCTTTTGGTCTTGTAAACATGGGGGAAAGGCAGGAGAAAAAAATGGAATAGAGAATTCTTTTAAAGGGGATGTAATTTCAAGGAATGATAGAATGGTTTGGGTTGGAAGAGACTTCTAATTCCAACACCCCTGATGTGGGGAGGGACAGTGTATGAAAATGTCAGGGTTTCTTCAGTTTAAGATTTTGGATTTTTTTTTTCTTTTTTTAAAGAGCTTAAGTTTATGTGCTGTAAAGTTTCTCTGATTTCAGGAGATGTTCTTCCTCAGGGGTTAAACTCTGTAGGTTTTCCAGTGCAGATGTAATCTTACTGTATTACTTTTCAGGGTGGACAAGCCCTTACATCACACCCTAAAATCAAATTTACTTCCATGTTTCCCTGCTGTATCATTGCAAACTTCAGCACAAGGCTTAGTTATTTCTGAATAGCTCTTTTTCAACAGAAATATTAGAGTGGGGGACACTTTTGTGCAGCCTGACGTGAGCAGAACCAGTTAGATTCAACCCAAATTAAAGTTTCCTCTAGACAGCACAACTTGATTTTAATCCAGGAGGGATCCCAGAGGGATGCAGGCAGGCAGTCCCTTGGCAGGGACCAGCTGGAGTTTAGCACAGAGGTGCAGGAACCGGAGGATTCGGTCCAAGCGGCTGTTTAAGAGTTAATGCTTTGTAAAACCCGGGTTGAGTGAAAGTTGTTCCTGTCATGCTGACTCACGCTAGACAAGTCAGACCTGCAGATTTACTTTAGTTCAGCCTAATCGTGCGTGAATGTAAGTTTGTGCTTGACTCAGTGTCTTCCAGGACGGGGCGAAGTTGCATTTTGCAACTGCAGCACATTCGTACTTTAACCCAAATTCTTAAAAATTGTTGTGTTCTGCAAAGGCGCATTCCTGGCGTTTGCCACAGCCCCGCCAGAATTGGAGAGTTTGGGATTTGGGGCCGTTTTGTGGCTGCAAACAAATCCGGTACGTTCATACCTTCCAGATGTTTGTGGCCATGTCAGAGACACTTAAACCAATCAATATTTGGGGGGGAGGAGGGTGTAGGACCACCTCGCTCTGGGGGGCGGCTGGCGGGGCGGGGTAGGGGGGCTCTCCTCTGGGATGCGGGGGGCGGGCGAGGGAAGAGGAGGAGGTGCGGGGAGAGGGGGAGGAGAGGGAAGGGGAGAAAGAAGTTGCGGACGGGGCGGGCAGGGGCAGGAGCCGGGATTGGGGAGGGGGCGGGCAGGGAGGAGCGGGGCTGCGGGCGCTCCGAGGCCGGGGTGCCCGTGTCCTTCGGCGGGGCCGGGGTGTCCCTGTCCTCCGGCGGGGCCGGGAGCCCCCGGGGGCGGGGGCGAGGGGAGGGAGGAGGAGGAGGAGGAGGGCGGAGGGAGCGGCTCGGGCCGGCAGCGCCGGCGGGGGCGGGCGGGGGGCGGCACGTCCCGACCCGTCCCATCCCATCCCGGTGCCGTCCCGTCCCGGGGCGCCCCGGCTCGCCCCGCCATGGGCACCGGCCCCGGGACGGGCTGGCAGCGGCGCCCCGGCGCGGGGCCGGGGGCGGGCCGAGGGTGCTGTGACCCCCGGCGGGGCCCTGCCCACCCGCCCGGCTCCGGCACCGGCTCCAGCGGGTGAAGTTGCCCAAGTTGGGGTGACCGCGATGTCCCCCGGGTGGCGGGACCCCTGACGGGCGCTGCCCGCCCCCGAGGCCGCCCGGCTTTGTTGGGATTTTGTTGGTTTGTTTCCTTCTCGCTGCTGTTTTCCTCCCGTCCCGCCGCGGTGGATGGCCCGCGGTGGGCGCCGCTGGCCGCGCCGCCCCTGCCCGGGCAGGATGGTGGCGGCGGTGCTGGCCGGGCTGTCCCTGCTCAGCCTCCTCACCTGCGGCTACCTGGCCTGGGGCAGCCGCCGCGCCGGCCCCGCCGGGACCCCGCTGGCAGAGGAGCCCGGGGCCGGCGCCCCCCGCTCGCAGCCGCACATCATCTTCATCCTGGCGGACGATCAGGGGTTCAGGGACGTGGGGTACCACGGGTCCGAGATCAGGACGCCCACGCTGGACAAGCTGGCTGCCGAAGGGGTCAAACTGGAGAACTACTATGTCCAGCCCATGTGCACGCCATCCAGAAGCCAATTGATCACTGGAAAGTAAGTTTGCTACTACTTCATCATTCACCTCTCCAGCCTAAACGCTGTCCCTGTCGGAAGGAGAATGGGTGACCCTGGGCGGTTCACCTCTGGGATATCCTGTGGGCAGAGAGGAGCCCCTCTGGTTCGCTTAAAAACCTTCAATGAAACGGACTTCTAATACGTTCGAAATAGCCAAATAAAGCTGTCTGAGCGAGGCAGGAGGGTTCAGCACTGCGAGCTGCCCCGCAGAGCGCTGGAGCACGTTCATGGTGACAGCATCACTAACATACGTGCTACTTGTCAAGTTAACGTTGCTATGGCTGGGGAGCGATCAGCTTCGCTTGGCTGGGTGATTTCCGAGGCACTTAGAGGAGGAGTCGTCTCAGGGAACTGCCAGCCTTGCCTTTTCTCCTCTGTGTTCGCTGCAGTTGCATCACGGGTCTCATTGACATTAAGTTCTCTCCAAGGGTTATCCTGAATTTATGAGGTGGTTCTCCAGTGTGTCACGTGTGGAGGAGCGCAGGGAACCCGGGCTCCCTCTCAGCATCCTCATAGCTGCAGCATCCCTCTTGTCACTTTGCAAACCATTAGAAACTTTTCTCTTAAGCCGCTGAAATAGGTGCCTGACCCAAATGGTGAAAGCAGTGGATTGGTATCCATCAAATGGTGTTTATTGTGGTCTGTTAACTAAATAATCAACTACCCAACCTCAAGGCCTTCTTACATTAGAAGGTTAATGAGGATTAAGGGGGGGAGTGTATGCATTTGAACTGTAGGAACAATTTCCAAATAGCTCCAAGTGTGGACCCATTTACTCTGGAACAAAACTGCCTTGTTTCTGTTTAGCTTAACTCCCTTTGACAGGAGCAGGGAACTCTTAAAAGAGCAAAACATAATGAGAGGAAAAAAAGTTTATTTTCTCCTTTCCTGGAGCATAAACAGGAACAAGGCAATGTTAATATTACTGGTAAAAGAAACACATGTTAAATAAAACAAGCAACTGGCCTGTTTTCTTGCATCTCCGTATGGTAGAGCTGGAGATAATTCCCAGTCTCGGTCTAGTTCCCAGACTTGCTGGACCAGGCAGATTTGCGTGAAGAGTTGACAATGTTATCTAGAGCAAGAATGCAAGAATTCCACACAGGTTTTTTTTGGGGGCTGTTTTTTTCTTTGTGCAGACCGTGTCTCAGGTTATTTCGAGACACATCCTCAGTCATTCACGAGAACACAGTCGCCCTGCGGCAACTTAAAGCGGCAGCTTACAAGGGAAACGCGTATCAGGACAGCGTTTAGCTGTTGTCTTTAAAGGCGTGCAGCCGCTGGGAGCCAGGAGCTCTGCCAGCAGCACGTATCCAGCCAGCTTTCTGAGGACCGTGGTTTGGGAACCAGCGCTTTACAAAGGGAATGTCATGCTGCACTGGAATGACTCACGCAGCAGCTGGAGCGATGGGATGACCGGGTTCCAGGGGGGAACCAGGGTGCTGCTTTGGCTCTTGGAGGCTGCAGAGGTTGTCTAAACACGAAAAAGAATGAAAGTCAAGAGTAGCAGTCAGTCAGTTTAACTATTTTGATCCTTCTCTAAATACAGTAAAAGGTAGGCAAGTTCTGAGGAACCCCGTTCTTTCCATCAGCTCGCCTGGCGGAAATGGTTCTGCAGATCTGCCTACTTTGGGTTTGGAACCTTTTATAGGAAAAAAGAAATTTTGCTTATACTTGGTTTTTATTTTCTTAGTCTGCTGTTCTAAAACCCTTAGAGCATTTTTTTTTAATGTTGTTCTACTTCAGGGAAAAAGGAGCGGCAGAGAGAAAGAACTGCCTCGCATGACTGAGAAATCAGGGAGGGATTGGCGAGGGGTTAATAGGCTGGGGAGAGTATTCACAAGGCAGACTCAGAGAATACTGTTTCCATTCTGGCTGAAGATAAATGCTTGTGATAACTGCTTTTAATGCTTTCTTAGTAGAGGTACCTTATTTAAAATGCTAGGGCTTGGAAACTTCTAATCCAGGACAAGTGCTGTTAGGTCTCCAGGCAGTTCCTCTGAGGCTTGTGTGGGTAAAGAGACTCTTCCTTTGGTGACTGTCCTGTGTGTGAATGAGCACAGGGAAGGAGGCTGGGAGTGACATGTTAAAAGGAAGGGGCAGAATTAACTCCTTTTCCTGTCTGTGCTGGACCACATTTGGTGAACTTGTCGTCCTGATCACTTCTTCTTCCCTCCATTTGCCTTCTCATCCCTCGTGCTGGTTTGAGCAGGGCAGTGGCCTGTGTATACTCAGGAGGTTACTGACCTCTGATTAATTGTAGAAAGGCTCTAGGCATGTTTGGCTTTTTTTATTTTTTCATTTCTCCCAGAGGATATGATTGAACATAAATTGTTCTCCAGAGGAATTGTTTTGTGTGATACAGGGGTTTTTTTTGTGGTTGTTTTCCCCTTGAAAGTAACAGGTGTCCCTCAAAAACTAGATTTAAGCAGAACACAGCTTTAACTCTAAGACTACCTTTGAGCTCATCCATGAAAGAAATGAAAAAATAAACACATTTTTGTTGTTTATGTTACTGTCAGTTACATAGAAGAACATAAAAATAATGCCTGAGACTTCAAATCTTCAAGTTCTCCCTGCTAGGAAAAGGGAGGGCATAGATACCCAAGGATACACCCACAGAGAGCCATCTCCTTTTTAAGTGAAGAATTATTGAAGCATAGTCAGACAGTTTTAAGAAATTCTGTAGGTTTTTGATCAACAGGACAAGTATTCCTTTGAGACAAAGACTATAATGAACATCTGTTGGGGTAGGTGCCCCAATTCCATAGAGGGCATTATGCAGTGCAGTGGTATTTGCTGGAGCAATACTCAATTTAGCAAAGGAATTTGAGAATTAACCCTGACTGATAAGGAGGAATCTAGATATAATATGCCATAAATGTTTTTTGGCATTCTGTAGGCAGCAGACACCTCCTTCCTCCTCTAAGCTCCCAGTTTTCTGCTGGCCATCAGACTTGTGACCTTAGGACAATTACGTGCACTGGAATCCCTGCGGGCCACAGGAAGGTTCCTCAGGAATAGGGATCTCTCTTTGTAGGGACCAATGGACAGCTGGAGTTCCAGATCACTGAGGAATCTGAACTCCCTTTTATGAGTCATGGAAGCCCTACACGAATCTCAGGAACGAGCTTTGCACAATGGATGGAATGTGGAGATGGAAGGTATTGAGGAAATGTTGAAAGTCTGGGGAAATTACTCCAGGGGAAAAAAGGATTTAAGTGGGATACGGAGAATTTGCTCATCCAAAGCAGACAGAAATAGATTGTATGATCAGCAAGCATAATCTGAGTGTTAATTTAGTATAAATAATTCTGTGTGTTACTCTGGGGGATCAGAGTTCTTGATAAGCCTCCTCTTCCCCTGCCTCCTGGGTGCACCGTGGTCCAACCTGCCATTGCTTTGGGAAGGATCCAGTCCAGTGGTGTGTGACTGGGAAGTTACCTGCTGTGCTCCGAGCTGGAATGAAGGGTCTCAGAGCCTTGACGGGATGCTGGGAAATGTATGTAACACTCCATTACACGTATTCCCTGTTCTGCAGTTAGGGAAATATGAGGGCTGCACAATATCAGCCCCAAGTACCTGGAGGTGATCTGATACTTTATCTGCTCTGGAGTAAAGAGTCCCGGCAGTCATTGGTCCCGAGTTTAACTCTGATCAGTGTTTCCATTAAGAACTGGGATGATGAAATAAAACGTTCGGATTAAATACACCAGAAATGTGGGAGGCCCTGCCAGCATGAAGGGACCGTGGTGATATCAAACATCATCTTGGCAAATTAGAGAAACAGTCTGGAAAAAAAGCAGAATTAAAGCCAGCAGTGATGAACAGAAGACACTCTGCTGAACCTTTACAAGCTGAGGATGGTGAGCACCTCCTTACACAGTGTTTCTTTAGAAAAGTAGCTGGAATTATAGTGAATCATGCACTGAATATGAGGTCAACATGTCACGCAGCTACAAAAAAGGCAAACATCAGATGAGTTTGTGAGAACGGGGGAGCCTGGTGGGTTTGTGAGGCAGCCCTTCTGCTCCACAGCTGGAGCACTTATGCCCAAACTTGGGCATCATTCTCCAAAAGAAACGTGTGTGTCGTTGGAGAGTGTCCAGAGAAGGGTGATCTGATATCTCAGGGAGATAACTGTGGGGTAAAGATCAGAAGAAATGGAGTTGTTTAGTCTAAAGAAGAGAATAATGAGAAGGCACGGGGTAAATCTCCAGTATTTTTAAAAGCTGTGTGTGCAGTGTCGTGATGGGTGGCACCAGAAATGAGGGTCTTTCTGGAGTAGGGAAAACTTCACGTTAGATAACAGGGAAAACTTGCAAGTCTAAAGGTTGTGAAACACTGGAATAGCCGGATTTGGGAAATTGCTGAGTTTCCTCATCAGCAGTCATTAAGAACAGGCAAGACAAATATGTCAGGAATGACATAATGTAGTTGGATCTGTCTTGGGGAAAAGGGTTGGACTGAATGGTGTCTCTTCCAGCTCGGATCCATCTGTGGCTTATTTGAAGTACAGATTAACTACAGAAGGCATTCTGAGGGACCGTGTACATGAAGGAGTGTTAAATGCTAGGAGTGATTTCAGCGTTCACTCTGAGAAAGCACCGTGTGAAAGTTGCACTTTAGTTTTCTCCTAGAAATTCCTCTTTTCTGTGTCCTCTTTTCTCTGGAATTTTTCAAGATTTCCTCCCCCAGGCCTCATAACTCTTGCAGTATGTCATTGTTTACTTCTGCTGACTTCTTTCAGGACCGTGGGTGGGACTGCTGCCAAAGATGTTGAGGTATCCTTTTCCATGTTCATCTTCTGTCTTTCACTTAGGATGACATTGTCCATACACACATCTACGAGCAGCACGCACAGAGAACAAATAATTAGATGCAAGAACTTCCTTTCCTTGTTTTGTTCTGCCTCTGTGCTCTCATCCAACAGAAGATTAGATCCAGGTAGTGAGCTGCTCTGTGAGAAGTCTGTCCACATCGCTGTAATTATTAATGTGCAAAGGAGCACGTGGAGGAGAGAGCTGGAAAGGAAACTCCTTGCAAACAAATACAAGGTGGAGGAAGTAGCAAAGTGCAGGACAGGTTGTGGTAACTTTTTCTGGCAGCATTTAAGAACCTTGTTGGATGGTTTAGGGCCATTGCATAGGACAACCATAGCGTGAGCTGACATCTAAAACTAACTATATTGGGGAATCTGACTTTTGGTTTTCCATGTTCAAATTACACACAGTGCAGGAAGTTAAAGCAGCATTTGGAAACAAATTTAGAAAATCTGTGATTGTAAATTAACCCTGAGGAGTTTAATGTACAGACTTTTGTCCTGTGGTTTGGTTTTGTTGTGGGTTTTAAACTGTAAAACAGAAATTATATTCCGTAGAAAAGTTAGGCTTAAAATAATTAAGGAATTTAGTTCATTCAGCATTGTTCCTGATATGTTTGCTTTGTACTCAATGCACCTTGCTGCCTGTAACAATAATTTGAATATTTGAACAAGTGGTAGCACTGGACTTCTTTTCAACTCTCCCTTTTCACTGTTGCTCTTCCTTCGTGAGGCCCTTTAAGTGAATCAAGATGAGGAAACTGAGATGGGTGACAGAAAATAAAACCAGAAATAAAAAGATGGGCTTTGCTTTCATGTCAAAGGATTTAGACCAAATTAAATGGAACAAATTAAACTAATGCTTTTCATTTAAATGCTATACATTTCACAGGAAGATTTTCCAGATTTATGAACTAAAGGTTAGAAGAAGGGAATAGTCAGTCTACTTTCTCTCCATGATACTTTTGTGGGTGATAATACCAGAACCAGGGGGTTGTTTTCATAATTTTTGTGTATCTGACTTCTGGGTTTGAGTTTTCTGCACCTTGAGTTTTAAATCAATCTGTGAGATTTCCTATTTTCCCTGCATTTGTTGCCTTGTTTTGCCTTGATTCCTAGTCAGATTTTCTACCCTGAGGTGAGTTTGCTCAGTTCTAGAACGTCTGGTTCAGAATGAAGGGGGCGATTTCACCAGCCTCCCTTTATTCCATTAATATAAATAGCACAAGGCAAGGGAAGATTGTTCCTGTGTGAGTGATCTGTGTGGGATGTGTTTGCTTTCTCTGTATGAGTAGTCTTTTTATCCAAGCTGCCCAATTTATTCATTTTCTTACTTAAAACACCTGGCTGGTGACTGTAAATTGGGAGGCTGAAATGAAAGATGAAGAGTTCAGAAAGAAACAGAGACAAGCCTAATGGGTAACAAATTTAAAGGATTAATATAAAAGATGTTTTAACCATTGAGGTTGGACTAAAATGGCTTTGTGGTCTGTGATGAAGTTGAAAAATTTTAAATAGGGAACTTCCTTGTACCTGCTGGCTCATAATAAAGAGGAAATTAAGCATGTTTCACCATTCTAGCTCAACTGCAGCTGTAATATGTTAATTAGTGGTGTCAGCTATCACCTGCTTATTAATTCAGGCTCTTATCAACATGTTAGCAAGCTCTAGGTTGGAGGGACAGGATGTTGCTAGAGCTGGAAAACAAATCTGGGATAATTATATACATTTTAATACGCTTCAGATAGAAAATTATCTTCCTAAATGCATGTCTGCAGAGACTGTATTAGATAAGCATTAAAGCAGACATTATTAATATTACAGGTATGTTGTGGCCCCACAATGTTTCTTTTCAACCTTGGGGCAGAAAATTCCTGTATAGAAACCAAACTTATTCCTTCCTTTACTTAAGCTTAAACACCTCATTAATGTGAGGACATTTGTGCCATGGCAGCTTTCTCAATGTCGTGTAAATGCAGCATTCTAACTAAACTACTCTGGCTTTTATTTTACTTTTCTTTTTTACTTTTTTTTTTTTAATTGAAATATTAATTCAGCTTTTTGGAGCACGTTTTAATTCCAATACATCCATTTATCAGAATATTAGCTGTTTCCTAGATAAATCTCTCGTGTCCATTTTCCCATTCACCCTGCTTTTATCTTCATTTCTACATTTTAAAACATTTCTTCCCTGAAAGAGAATTTTGCACCATTACGAGATAACGTTATGTAATTTTTCTCAGCATTTATAGAACACAAGTGGGTACCAAGGTACTGCTGTGGAGGCAATCTCTGTGACAATAAGCTCTCATGAGAAATGAGTTCCCTTCTGTTTTGAAGAGGGAGAAAATTACAAATATGAAGAAACGCTATAATTTGAGGAAAATGTGAAGCTGGAGGGAGTGGAGAAAATTAGTCTCAGGGTAGGGGGAAGCAGTGTAGTATCTTTAGACTAAATATACTTTAATAGACACACTGGTGCCTCACAAATTGTGCCTCTCTGAGTCCAATAAACTTTGTCAAAACAATATTTACCATCACATTTTATCTACTTAGTTTCAATTGTCATGTATCACAGTTGATAAAGTCATAGAAAACCGGGTTCCAGGGGACCCCTGGAGCTTCCTGAATTCCTGCCAACTTATATTACACAGCAGGGACATACTGACTTTATAAACTCTCTTTTATTGTTTGTTTCCTCCTGGAAATGAAAAAGTATTGCCAAGTATTCAAGAAATTGGAATCTTGACTACTAGGGAATTCCCTAACTGTACCAGATCGTGAATTTTAGCGAAGAAAACTGTTTCGTGAACTTCTTTATATTTAATATTTAAATTTTCTTTCTTTTTAAGGGCCAAGTGATGTAATTAGCGAGTTTGTTAACGACCACAGCATAATAGCAGCCCCTTCCTTAAGTGTTCCATGGGCCTGTTTTCAGGAGCCTTCGGAGGAAACTCTTCTAGTTTTCTGGCTGATTTCTCTTAAAGCTGAAAGTTTTGACTTTTGTATGTACTTTACCACCATAATTCCAAGACAATTCTGATTTGCATTCTGCTTAAGCCTTAAATCTTAACTTATTTGATGGTTCTGATGTGCAACAATAAAATTCCAGGTGGAGGGGGGGGGAGGAAGGAACAACTTACTTCTGTGTTGTTTCTCCTCTTGAGGAAGTACTCTAGGCAAAAAATAACGTGTTTGGAGTGTTGGTGCTTGGCTTATGGTCCTCTCCATTCTTACCAGCTTCTGTTTCCATATTTCCTGTATCCGTTTGAAATTTGGGAGTGCTTCATCTGGCTGTAGAAATGCTTCTGCTTGCTCTGAGCTTTCCCAATGGCACGTGGCATTTCTGTCATGTGAAACACTGGCTCTTTCCCACTGGGAACATGTGGCTCAGTAGTGTATTTAATGTCTCCTGTTCTGACCTCAAGGCTCTGATCCGTGTTGCTCCCAGGAGCCAAGTGAGTTCCTTCAGCATCCTTTTGGTGCTCTGCCTACTCCTACCAAATGTGACCTGGAAGTGCACTGGAGTTTAACAGCCTGAATTCCAGCTGTTATCTCCCATGCTGCATTATCTTCACCAGTAAACTGATTTAATGGCTTTTTTTTTTTAAATATATGTAGATTTCTTTTTGAGTCCTTAAAGCGCTTTGGAGTCTGAAAAGCTGTAATGTCAAGATTACTCTTATTACTCAGCTTTTTAACTGAGTCATACCCTCTCACTTCGGGAGCAAAAGCACGTATTTTGCTACCATTATCCGTGATGACTCAGCTTAGGTAAGGCAAAATTAAGTTGGTGGGTTATTCTGCTTTGTTTTTCCTAATAAACAAGCCGCAGCCTGAGACATCTTAAAAGAAAAAATCAGTGACACATTTCTGTATGAAATTATTTCGTGTCATTTGGGTTTGGGGGGAGGCTTGGGGGGAGTTTCTGCTGCTCAACAAATTACTGATCTTCATAATAAATGTGTTTGGGGTCAGAGGCAGGTAGGCCTGTGATTTAGAAGATGAGACCGTTTATTAACTTGACCCGGTCACCAGTTCCTTCCACAATGTCCCGTCCTTCTCAGGGAAAACCACTGGAAATTATTATATCCATAGTAATACTGGTTCTCTGTGCAACACTTCCCTCCCATCCTTCACGATGCCTCTTTGACCTCTCTCACACGATCCCCAGAAAACATTCAAGCCTTTCAGGTTGTTCCAGAATTAGTTTTAAACCCTTGGAGCCTCCCAAACCTCTTCCTGGACACCAGCCCACCAGGATGTCCTTTCGGAGTCCTCTCCAAGGCCAATCAGTTTGGCTATCCAGCCCTAAATCCATTCTCTTCATTTTTCTTTTATTCTGTTTCTGGCATCAAGCAGAGGAAGAGCCAAACCAAGTTTTTTCCTTGAGAAAGAATTGTCTCACCCTGTCCTTTAGTTCTCTAATTCTTCAGGTAATTTTTGGCTGAGCAGCTTTGATGTATCTTTTAAATACCATGAGAATTTATGTTCCTGTTAATCAGTTATTGGTGTGCACAAAGCTTTTGTACCCATAAGGAAAGAATATTTATACTTGCCTTATCAGTGTATTTTAGGGCTGGATTAATTAGAGCTGATCACGGTAGTAAATACACTTTGAAGGGTTTCATAGCTAACACTCCATTCACAGTTATGACAATATTTTAAGGTAGTTTAAAAGCCTGTTGTCAAAGAAGATTTTCTAATAGATACTTGATTTGTACCCCGTAGCTTTCCATCAGTATTATATTTTAAAACTGGAAGAAAAAAAGTGATACTAACAGGGAGAAGAAGGAACTTTACGAAGTTTGTGTTACTCCTAAGAGTGTTTGGAAAAGAAAACAAACCCAAGGCAGTTGGATAGAGTTCAGGGATTTCTAATTAGATATGACAGGATATGATATGCGACGTGATATGATGTATAGGCAAGATTATTCTCCTTTCAAGTTCACCCTTTATTCAAACCAAACGGCGCTTCACTGATTTACTACCAGCCCTGGAATGTAGTTCTCTGCTACTGCCAGCTTGTCCTAGCAGTGCAGGGAAATTTGTTACGCTGGGATTTGCCAGCTGAGATGGGAACAAGGTGTTTTTGGGGAAGCAGATGTTCTCTGTCTGACTGCGGCGTCCCGGGCTCCGCAACGGCTCCTGTGCGAGGCTTTGTGCTGGGGGAACAAATTACCCGCTGTGCTGCTCGGGCTGGTGTCTCAGCTGATCCCTGGGCATCCAGTCCTTCCTCTGCACGGCACAGAGGGCCGTGGTGAAGAGAATCCCAGCTGGGCTGACTGGCTGGTGCTCTCCACACAGTTCCCTTTACTTTCCTGAACTGCCGCTGGCTGCTTTCTGGCCAGTCAGGAATGCAGGGAACAAACTGGCACTTGCTGCTTTGTGTCTGCTTTGGATCTAGAAAACACTGATTTTAGAAATCTTAATAAATTACCTAGTCCATCCTTCTTCAGGAAATCGTTAAAAAGTGTTATTAAAATATGCCATAATAACTTGTTCCTAAAAAACTTTCAACAAAGATTTGCACACTTTGCCCAGGCGGTCTTAGCTATGATTTTAAATTGTCTAAATTCCATTTTTCTTGCTGCAGTTTAAGCCTCTGATCTCTTGGTGGTTTTCAAGTGAAGAACTAACTTTGCTACAAAAAGGTGATAAATCTCCTGTCCATCTATTATCACATCTCTGCTTTTCCCTTCTCCAGCCTGAGTGAGGTCAGTTCTTTCCACCTTTCCACGCAGATCTTGGTTTATACAACTCTGATGGCTCTTAATGTTCTCCTCTGGACTTTTTATATCTGGGCCTATTTTTTATTGGAAAGTGACACAATGTTCCAGTTAAAGTTTGACCAGTCCTCCTCAATATTTTCTTCTAAATCCCCAAGTTTCTAAAATATTTTCACAGTTGAGTAATTGGAAGGCAGTACATCATCTCCTTTACTGGCATGAATTTACCTCAGCAGAAAATCTGGCCGAAGCGTCTGTTTATCAAAGAGTGTTTGAGGCTTTTCCGCTGCTGGTGGGTAGGAAATGTCACAAGAACAACGGATCTTGTGCTATTTTTACTGGCTCAGCTGTGATCTGCAAATGAAACCGAGATGATCATCCTTCTGGGTTTGTTCCTGGGAGAACACCCACGTTCTGGTGCAGCGCCGGCCGGAGTGCGCTCGAACCGCGCCGATCCATAATAGGATAACAGCCAGGTTGGAGCCATGTCCCCTCTCTGGATGTTTGGATATGAAGCAAATGCATTTCCTTTTCCTCTAACAGACCTGAAAGACCTTTGTCAGCTGTTTAATTCCCACACTTTAAACAGGATGTCATATGTTTTACTCAAGCACTCGTACAGGTCCCAGTAAGATGCTGCTTTTTCCCCCATCATTGAGTTGCTGCTGACTCATCTTCAGGCTGGACTATCAGTAAGCTCCAGATCTTTTTTTCTGTGAGAAAATAAGTTTGTGCCGTTGATTATTCCTCCCCGAAAGCACTACTCTGTGGTTATTGTGAGTGAATGGCCTCCTGTTTATTAGTTCAGGTTATTCCTCTAATTCAATTTCCTTTTGGATTTCAACTCTCCAAAAGACAGTGCAGCAGCTCAACGAGTGCAAATTCAGTCTGACCAAGTAGTGGAATTGAACCTGTATAAATTTCACCTTAAAAATATATTCGTAACCCCTATGAAAATAATCATGAAAAATGCAATTAACCCAATTGCTTTTACTAATTCCTTGCAGATGTATCTTAAGAACGAAAAAGCCTGTAGCTTAAATATATTTATTCCGAGCTCATCATCTTACAACTTGAATTTGCCAAATATATTTTCAGGATTAGTTGAAGAAATTATATAGGCATATCATGGAATGGTTTTAGTTGGAAGGGACCTTGAAGCCTGTCCAGTCCCACCCCCTGCCACTCGCCCAGGTTGCTCCAAGCCCTGTCCAACCTGGCCCTGGACACTTCCAGGGATGGGGCAGCCACAGCTCCTCTGGGCAACCTGTGCCAGGGCCTCACCACCCTCACAGTAAATTTTATCTTTTTTGTGGTGTCTTTTTCAGCTTTGGGCTTTTGGAGTCTCGGTTTAGTTTTGAGTTTGAGGTGTTTCTGCTCTCCCTTCTCTGTGTTTCTGGTCCATCAAACAAAATAATGATCCTGGGTTTTGGCATTCCAATATCAAATGGCCCGTGCCGTTGTCAACACATCCTGCATAGCTAGAGTATTAGTGGATGTCATCTGCAGGTATTAAATAAAGATAAGAATGGGTCAATTGTTCCGTCTTCATTTGTTTCGATATTTCTGTGGAGAAATGAGGCGAGAAATGACCCAAATGAGCAGGCAGAAACCTCCTCTGTAGCCGTAGTGTTGTGCTGGAGCTGGCAGGGCAAGGCTGGAACAAGCTGGGAATCCGGGCTGCCCCGATTTGAATCTTGATTGTGGCATTCTGAAAGAGAGAAAGGAAGGGTTTGTCTTTTACAGGTTGTAATTTCTCCATAGGTGGGGCTGAGCCTTGTTTTCACAGACATTGAAGATGAAGTTGCGTGGGTGTGTTTCATCACAATAATTGGTCTGTATTGCAGCTTCTGTGTTCAAAAATACAAGTACACTTGTACTCTTCGAAATTCTCATTCCTCTGCTTCTCTGCTGAGGAAAGACCAATTTCATGATTTAATGAGCATTGACATATGAAGGTGTTTTCTTAAAAGACCATTTGAAGCTTTTGGGTCTTTTGAAGTAGACACGTGGTGTTTAACAGCAAGGACAATTCCCACAAAATTACTGTTGGGGCCTCATTAGGTTTTAAACATTAGAGATGACCAATCAGGCACGCTCCAGGTATTTCCTCTGCTGTAGCTAATACTGGGTTTTATTAGAAATATGACCTTTATTTGCTTTTGAATCATGTCCAGCAAAATGGAATTGTCACTTGTTATCAGTGAATTGGATTTTGGTTTTGGGAACAAACCATGCATGGTCTTAGTTGTGCTTAAGAGTTTCTTGTCTTCCTCTTCAAAGAGCAGGGATTATGACGAAGAGGGTAGGAAAAAACATCCCTTGCTAGAGTGAAACATCAAGGTTATATAAAAAAATTGCCTGTTTCTTCTTATAACCTGGCGTTACTGGAGAGGGCAAGCTCTGTCGCTCAGGCATTCCTCTATGGAAAATAAATCTGCTGTCTCACTTGAACTCTCAGTCTTCTGGCAATCAGTGTGCATGGCCAGAGTATTTGGCTAAAAAAAAAAACAAAAACAAAAACACAACAAAAATGTACAAAACCCCCCACCCTTGTCTAGCCTAATTCCCTTGGCTTGCAGGAGGGAAATTTTGAATTCGACAAATGGAACAAGTGTGGTCCCAGCCCGCTCTGTTTGGGAGCAGCTGATAAATTGTGTCAAAACAGTCCTGAGTGCTTGGAATTAAATCCTGCCCATTTTTGAAGGAAAACACTTGCAAATATTACCACGCTGCAGAAGTGTCTGAAACAGTTGGTGCTGGTACAACACCGGCCAGGCAGGAATGGAATTAAAATGTTTCCCCTGCGCCGTCTGCTTGAGGCTTATCAGCTGCTAATGCCACACAGAAACTCGGTCTGCCTGCAGTACCCCGAGCCAAACTGAAAAGATTTCCCTGCGTAAAGTGTTTTCAAAGAAATCTTTCAGCAGTTTGGGCTTTAACGACGATGCTTTAATTGCAGTCAGCCCCAAAACCTCCAATGCACCAAACTCTGCTGCCCTCCGTAATTAATAACATCAGATCAATGGCGTTGGCACGAGTGGAAATACTCTGGGTCTGCAGCGGTCCAGACTTGGTGTGGTGACTTTGTATTGGAAAGTATTCAACTTCTGAGTCTAAATGAACTAGACACGGAGCATAAATTTAACTTTGCGTCCTTTAAAAGTATAGTCAAGTATTTTATGCAAATGGCCTGAGCACCGCAGGCCTCGTATCATAAATCTCAATAATTTGTTTTAGGAAACCTTAGCAAAGGAAAGAGATTACTTGGAAATGAACTGTAGAAAAGTTTACTGTAAATGTAACTCAGCATAAACAAAGACTTATTTCAGTGGTTCTTGCAGTTCAAAAATGCAATTTTAGCAATTTATTTTATGGGGGGGGTTATTTTGTTTTTATGGGTTTTTTATTACTTTTTTTTTTTTTGCTTTTTGCCAAAGACAGCCAAGGGCTGCACTTCATCCTGCTGTGTCAACCTATATAACTCATGTGGGAACAACAGCATGCTCCATGTTTTCCTCTGCCTTCCCATTCTGTCCAGCGAGGGATGCTCAGTCAGCACCAGGAAATAGGAATGCAACACTCCCATGGTGTCCCTGCCCACAGCAGGGGGTTGGAACTATATGATCTTTAAGGTCCCTTTTAACCCAAACCATTCTGTATTTCCGTGATTCTGGTTTTTTGTTTTCTTTTTTTTTTTAATTATATCTTTGTTTTGTTGTCTAGATGAATCTAAATTTAGGAGCCAGTGAAGCCCCTATTTACAGTTTTATTTAATTTTATTTAATGCACTCACACGTTTTTGTCCATGGTTAATGAAAAAGATATGACTTATTAAAACAGAAATAACTTGTTAAACATAACATGTAATTCCCTTAAAGCTATAATTTGGTAAAGTGTGGATTTTCTTAAATGAGTAGCTTAGTTAAACAAGTCTAAATAAACCCAGACAGTCCACTTAGGTAAGTAGAGATTGCCACGCCAGAAAACATGACAGGGAGAGAACAGATTGCTTCCCTTTGCTGAAATTTAACCTATTTATGGCACACAAGCATTAGTCTTTGAAGAAACAAGTGTTCCCACAGTGTGTGTTTGCTGATACCACTCGTTCTGAGTCTGCACCTCATCAATTCGGGATTTAAAAGGTGAGGAAAGAAAGAAACCACGTCCTAATTTGTGTTGGTGAATGATAACACCAAGGCCAGGGGAGCAAGAGCCCAGAGCAAAACTCCTCCTGGCAGGGAGAACGTGATTCTATGATTGTTTGAGGCAACTCCATAGAGAAATTCCACTTTTCCTGAAGCCGCGTTTCGCCGTTTGAGCTGCCAGTTTGCTTCAGTATGGAAAACTGCAGTGTGCAGGCACGGTGGTTATTTATATTTTTATTTCATTTCTCTTCAAGAAGGTAAACTTCTTGCGGTTTTAATGCTTTTTAAACAAGCAGTTGAACGGACACAACCAGGGAGGATTTTGAAGGAGAAGTGGAATTCTGTAAGCACACTCCTGAGGGAGTGAGTGGGAGAAATCCTTCTGTCTGGTGAGAGCACGGCAGAGTCTGTGTGCATTTGGGGGGTTTATGCAAAGGCAGACTGTGCTTTGTGTGATTCCATTTGTTCAGCAAGCTAATTTAAACCCATCTTTTCCATCTGTAGGCTAATCAAGAGCTCCATAGTAGTCAGGCACTTAAACATTGTCAGATGGTTTTGTTTCATTTTCCTGTCTCAGTAACACACCTTGGAAATTGCAGATTCAAGGAGAGAATTTTCTTCTTCTTTTTTTTTTCCATCCCTAGAGAAGACAGCAAAAAAACAATATTTTTTCAGCTAGAAAAGCAAAAGAAAAAGAAGTGGATGAGCAAAGTACAGAACTTTTTATTTTGTTGGCTCCAGTATTCTGTTTCTTACTAGCAGAATATCTGCAACTGTATTAGGGGTTGTGTAAAACCCTGATAGGGGTGGATGGTCTTGGAGCAACCTGGTCTTAGTGGAAGGTTCCCTGCCCATGGCAGGGAGTTGGAACTGAATGAGCTTTAAGGTCCCTTCCAATCCAACCCATTCTATGGCTTCAGTAAGGAACCCCAGTGACCCAGAGAGGCTTTTATTCCAGCACATAAAATCCTGCAATGTAGCTGATGGAAAGGATATTTATGTGCTCCGAAGGAATAGAGATGAGAGATTTTTCCGGAGCGAATGAAATAAAAGGGAGGTTTGTTCATGCTCTAAATCATAGTGAAGCTAATGTCTTAATTGTGAGTCCAACTGGGAAGGAGTTGGAACAGCTCTTTCAGATCCTGTGCAGGGAATGCAGGTAATCTTAGCAGAAAAGTAGGTATTTCCTTGTCAAACCAATCTTTCCAGCTTAGATCCTAGAATTGCAGTTGGCTGTATTTTCAGGCTTAGGGTTTCTTCCTTCATCCCACAGGAATGAGAATGAAGACAGATGGGAAGAAGTGAAGGGGAAAAAAAAAAGAAAAACCAACAAAGACACTTTTCCTGAACTGGAAAAGTTTGGAGGATTCTAGAAAGCGTCGTTAGTGCAGAGCTATTTAGTTATGTTGGACTGGGTTAAAGGCCTTACATTAGATATTTATTTTTCCATAATACTAGAAAATCTTATGCACTTTAGGAAGCACCAAATGTTAGCCTGGCATTGTCTTGGAACAGCCTGGGTATCACTGGCAGCTCTAATTCCAGATATGCAATAAGATCCATACCTATACACAGCCCTAGTTTTATTTTTCTGTGAAAATCAGGATTTTCATTAATCCTCACTGAAAGAAGTTATTCCTTTTTTAGATTTTGTTTAGGAGTGGCTAACTAAAAGTATGTAAAGAATGAATTCAAAGCTGTTTGAACTCTATGCTTTTAATATATCAGAATACAAATGTCTCCAGGCAACCTCGATATTAAGCAGAAATTTATTGACATGTAGCACTGGCAACAAACAGAATCACTGTTGTGGGGTTTTGTTGGGGTTTATCTGGCTCACCAGGAGGATGCATTTCTCACAGCACAGGAGATACACTTTCAGAGAGGCAAATGGGAATCAGTCAATGGGTCAGAGAAAAGCAGTTCAAAGGCCCATAGTTCATAAAATATTTATGTGCTGTTATAAAAAGTGGAAAGGGAGCTTATGTAACGTACAAAAAAAAAATGAAGAGCCAGCAGAAAACTTCCTCTTGCATCCCACAACTAAACCGAACTTCTATATTTCCAGAG
Organism: Neopelma chrysocephalum; assembly: GCF_003984885.1. Classification (NCBI taxonomy): domain Eukaryota; kingdom Metazoa; phylum Chordata; class Aves; order Passeriformes; family Pipridae; genus Neopelma; species Neopelma chrysocephalum. The sequence goes on along the minus strand of NW_020897739.1, from coordinate 695,181 downwards.
AAAGTGTGTCCAGCCGTGGCTTTTCCACAGTTCTCCCGGGGTGTCTGCCATTCTCACATCCAGCAATTCAGTTCTTTGCCATCCCATTGTTCCTACCCGGATGCATCACGTCCGAACTATGCTCGCTGAGACCAAGTGCAGAAAACCAGTTTGCCACAAGTTTGCAAGGGGAAAAGGGAGAGGAGGGAAGCAACATCAGCAAACTTACTGGATGGTTTAAGTTTGAATGACATTCCAAACAAAACCACCACCACCCCCAAAAGCAGAAAAAAATCGGAACTTGCAAGCTTTAGAAGTCTGGGAGGAAATTATGTTGTCTTTTATGGTGTCCTTTACACTCTTGTCATGTCTAGATTGGATGGGTTTCAAATTTATTTGGATTTTTAGATAAGTATCTATTTGTTTTTAAAATACTGCTGTTACGTAAAAATACCTACTGCTGGCTCTGTGTCTAAAATATTATGTACTGAAAGTTCTAAAGGAAAATGTACAAAAATAATGAGAGGCTTCTTTTAAGGCTTTAGGTGATGTTAATAACTGGATCAAGCCCTAATGAAATCATGAAATTCCCCTCTGATTCTAATGTGGGTTTCGTGGATCTTTCATTTTTCCCTTCCTATATCTCCTTTATTCTGAATACAGGGCAACAGTTGCCATTCTTACCAGGAGGGATGGCTGCAGGTTCTCTAGGTGACCATCAGTACTGCTTCCCTCTCGGTTAAACAGATTACATGAGAAAGGTGGGAGAAACTTCATTTTCCCAAGTCAGAACCAAAATGCATTTCTAGCCCAGACTCTCAGCTCCCAAGGAATGTGAGCTGAGGCTTTATGGATCTTTCTCTGCTCTCCCATTCTATTGCTGACTCCCTGGTCAGCTCCCCTGTGTTTGGATTTTGAACACGTGTACATAAGCCTGGCTTTGAGAAGCACATGCTTGACTTTAATGCAAATAAAAGCAAAGAAGTTGGTCCTGCAGTTTATCGAGCACTGCTCGTGAAAAGCTGGGCATGCAATGGACTGTTGAGGAAATTTACAGCCATGCAGCCAGATTACCAGAATTCCAAGTATATTAGGTGCTGAATATTGAACAGGCCAAGTGGGACAGTTAGTGGAGAACTGGTTCAGTTGCAGGGGCACATTGGCAGAATGAGCTGAAAATGTGTTTTATAGTGTGCACCCACTCCTGTGAGAAACCTGTGGGGAAGTGATGCCAGTGCTCTGATAGTGCTTGTAAAGTTGGCCATGGCTTAAAACTGCGCACAGGGACATTGATTTGTCAGACTGAAAGGGAAGAGCTGTGGAAACAAGTTATGCAGTGCTGTTGCTAATAGGAAACTAGAGAGGAGGGGTTTGTTACTGAGTTAGCTGACAGGCTCCCTGGTGGGTTCACAGCTTCCTCTGGGCTCCTTCCCTCCTGTGTGACCCACTAGGGCTACATCGAGGAGCCAGATTTGTGCAGGGAGCGGCGAAGTCTCGTGCAGACAGAGCTGAGCAGATGTGGTGTCGATATTCAGCGGTTCCATCACGTGTTCCCGTCCCCCCAAACACAGGCAGCTCTGTGGTGTTGTCACCACTCGTCAGCTCTGGGCTGTGGTGCAGTCACAGCCCAGGCACTGCTTCACAACATCAGCAAACTGCTGTGCTGCTGATTTTCTCCTCCTTTAACCCTCCTGGCTCCTAAAGAGGAAAGAAATATTTATTCTTCTCGTTCATGACAGATGCGAAGCATGCCTGATTCTTATCTCTTCTCCTTCCCTCTTTTCCCTTTACAATCCCCACAATTCCCAAACTTCCCTTGCCATGCACAGATGACATTGAAAACAAGACTCTAAATGATGATGCTTCTTTGTTTGGCGTCACAGCATTTTCCTCATTTTGATGTTATTGCCACAATTATTAACCACTGAAATGCATAATTTCACAGCCTTGCCAGGACATAAGTGGTTTGGGAGCCAGAAAGTATTTGCCACTGATTGAGTAACATTTCACAGAGATAATTGCCCTTCAGAAGAATAGATGGGTTATGATCTCGCTGTTGTCTTTTCCAACTAATGCTTGGCTCCCACCAGAAACCCTGAGGGTGGAGAGCAAATGTGTAGGAGCTGCTTTTCTGTGATGATGATAATTTTGGTTTGGCACCTGTGAGAAAACAGAGTATGCCCTTTTCATCTTGAAGCATAAGGGTTTGGTTTTTTTTAGAGGAAGTTTCACGTTGCAGACTGGGATTCAGTGGCCTTTTGTTAGTTGCTGTAACATGTATTGATTTCATGGAGATTTAGGGACATGTTTTTGGGATTCCCTATTTGTGTCTTTAGCTGCAAAAAATATAGACTGGCTTCTAAAATTCTTGTGGAAATGCACTTAAGCATCAGTTCAAGAACAGGCAGTTGTTTAAATCCATCCCATTCCAGAAAGCTCTTCTGTCTCCAAGGAACTTAAGCACGTCTGGAAGGTCTGCCCGTACAAAGGGATCTTCTCAGGGGATCCTGATTCATCTATTTAATGAAACAAACGCTTTGCTAAATGCTAAATATGTTTCCCTTTCTCCTGAACAACTAATGTTTCTCAAAGAATCACTACTTCTACCCTTTATTTTTAATTTTTAATGAGCGATCTGCATTTTTAAGGGGGTATCTGTCCTTAAATCACTTATCACAGGGTATGTGATACTAATATTGCTCTAGTAAATAAATGTTTTCAGACAGGGGGGAGAAAGCCCCACAGAGGGCAGGCATTTAATGCTGATGGCAACTGTATGTAGGTCCCATAAATGTACTAGGAATTAATTGTTGGATATGTTGGATGCACACTGCCAAAACTTTGCGTGCATCCCATTTACACCTCACTTATTCTTACCCAGCTCGCTCCATTATGTGAGTCATTTCCATGGTATTTTGTCTGGGATCAAAATCACCTGGTAACATCTTAAATAAGGTAGAACTTCATTAATACATTAACATTTTATAGCGAATATTTTATGTGTGCTTTGTCAGCTTTTGGACATAATTGCTAGACGTGTGAGAGACGTGGTTTCTAGATTTTTGTTGGAGCAACAAGGACAATGCACCTGTTTCCATTCCCCTCCTTTGTTATGCTCCATTTTATTTCCAGGATATTGCACTGTGGCCTCAGTTCCTGTTAGGCTCTTGGGCACTCCTGCAATGCAAACAGTAGAGCAAGATGTGAGTGAGGAGCTGTATAAATGAGAAATTACTGGTCGTTAGGAGGGATTAGGGAGTGCAGCAGCAACATCCAAGAGAGCACTACTTGTTTTGCTAAGCCGGATTTAGGAGGGAAATAAAGAAGTATTTCTCCAAATCACTTTATTATTCATCGCAGGGTGGCCTAGGAACAGCTGTGCTCTTAACCTCTGTCCTGTGGTAGCTCCAGCTGGTGCCTTCTGTGGGGTAGGAGGGTGAGGGCAAGGGAGAAGTGTAGCAGGATGGTGCCTGTGCCACAGCATCTCACAACCACCAAATGTGACACGGAGGCTTTTCCAGTTTCATCACACTCCTTCACAGAGCAGCCTCACTTTTCTCCCAGCCTTTGCCTAATTTGAGCAGGCTGCAAAGATAGCAACTCAAACCCATTTGGTGCAGGGGCAGAAACCTCCCCAGGAGGTTCCACAGAGCTTCAAGAAATGCCATTAGTGACAGGAGAAGAGGGAGCGGCCTCAAGTTGCACCAGGGGAGGTTTAAGTTGGATATTAGGGAAAATTTCTTCACCAAAAGGGCTGTCAAGCTCTGGAACACCTGAAGCTCAAGTCACCACCCCTGAGGGATCTAAAAGACTTGTAGATGTGGCACTCATGTGGAATTGGCATCATTAGGTCAGTGGTTGGACTCGATCTTATAGGTCTTTTCCAGCCATGGGTTGCAGAGAGCTGAAGGTGTTTTGTTCCTTTTGAGTTCCAGCATATGGAGCTTTTGAGAAAGAAACAAACTGACAGCCTCAGCATTTAAGAATACGTGAGGAACGAGTTTTATTTGTCTTCATACTTTTATTGCTTTACAGAAAATCCCTAAAGCAAGAGGAACATCGTGCTTTGAATACAGACATTTTACTTTCCTTTTTAATGCTGTACTACACGGGATGTGATATCTCTGATGTGGCAGTTAAAAATTGTCACAGAACTGACTGACAGCCCTGAAACACTGCTCCCCACTCCTTCTCCCTGTGCTACAACAGCACACCTACATCCACTCACATAGTAGCAGTGGAAGCAGTTCATTGCCATGTGGGATCTCCCCTGTGAATAAACAAAGATGTTCCATTTCCCCGTGTTGTCAATCAGGAACCTGTCGTCTGGGGCCCAAGTTAGTACAATACTTCATTACCTTAATCTGTTATTTCTTTGGGAGCTGCACACAGTACTTTTGTCTGATCAAAAGCATGTTCTGGTCAGTTCTGAAAGAGGGATTTTGATGCAGTATTTCTCAGGTGAATTGGGAAGTAGAAAAGAAAATCCAATAGCCAGCAATATGTGACGGAATTAGCACCTAACTGCTGATAATCATTGTAAATAAGTAGGTGCCTGTAAGCACTGTGTTTGAACAAACCCAGTTACAAACTGGTTTTAGAGTCAAGGCGAGGCTCCTTTGCATCCTGCCCATGTTTTTTATCAGGACTAAAAAGCCCTCTTTGAGCTGTGTTGTGCAGCAGACATAGTGCCATCCCTGCTCAGAGGGCTGAGCAACACGAAAGGCTAAGAAACTAATATCAAAGGGTCAGAAGGACGAAAGAATTAGAAGTCAATTGGGATGCTCAGGCTAAAAACTCTGCTGAATGGGGGAGACAGTGTCTCTTGGCTTCCAGCCCTCCCTCGCTTTCCAGTCAAGGTTATTCCTGTTGCTGATGATTCAGTGCCACTGCTGGTGCCAGTAAATGTCAGCCCAGAAAACCAGAGATGTTGTTGAAAAGTCAAAATGCATTTTTTTCATCAGTCTGGATAAAGCTGTCCTTCATGTTATCTGGGCTGCAGATTTTCTTGGCAAAGCTCTATCCCAATGCTCCAGTGGGTATCCTGCCCTCTTGGATTGCTCTGTGATACACAGGGGTTGAAGGAAGAGATAATCATTTCCTTTTGATGCACATGTACATGTTTTACAATAATGTTACATGATAGGCTGCAATAAGTAGAACAAATGGAATAGCAAAGTTGAGATGAACAGAAATAATAATCCAAGCATATTTCTTAATTAATCAGCATTCCCAATGAACCTCCACGCTAGAAAAGGAGTTTCATGCATTAATTCATAGAATTAATTAATAGAATTGATTTTGACACTGAGCAAAAATTTATCCAGAAGAGTATTCAATTGAAACTGATGGAATTATCCTTTTATTTAAATAGCTACATATTGATTAAGGGGGCCAGAATCTGTTCTGTAATAGATGCTGGGAGACAGCTGAGCTTGAGACATCTCATAGAGCAGGATAATAGGAATATTATAAATACTAAGGAGGGATTGTGGCCGTTGCCACTTGATTATCATACTCTTGCAATAATAACGTATCTCTAATTTTAAATTGGTGCCTTTAAGGCTAATCTAAGGTTTCAAAAGAGACTTAATGGCCTATGATACACTTCAGCTCAATAAAGCCATGGAACCATGACATTCTCCAATGTCACCCTCAGAAATGGTGAGTTTATGTAGTTGTTCAGTGGTTGATAAGAAATTACAGCTGCCACAAAGTTTGGATGTTGTGTGAAGGTGTCTAAAACACCTGAGGTGTCTCTGAAGCACCGCATAATCTTCTTTTTTTTCAATGTCATAATGTTCTTTAATTATAAAGCAATTAACTCTCTGAAATGATGCCATATAAACCCACAATGTGGTAGTTGTTAACCTGTATTTTACATTTTACCATTTTGTCCTCAGTCATCCTTGTTGTCAATTCAAGGTCATTTTACAGCATTTAGGTTGATACAGGCTCTCCAAGTGCTGGATGTATGAATAATACATAAGGGCAGCACTAATTCAGAAATGGTACTAAATGGCCAAAGTGAGTACTTTAATTAAAGGGTAAGATAAGACAATAACTGTTTGGCTGCTACCTCAAGGGCTATGTCATTTTTATGAGAGATGTCTTCCTATGAAAGGCAGTCCTATAATGCATATCTTTCACGTCCCTTGGGTGCAGTCACTGAATAAATTCTTCCTAGGTAAAGGAGAAATAATTTTCCTAAAAACTGTCATAGAATTAGGAGTTTCAGCTGAAAAATATTCCACACATGTGCATGACAGGGTTTGGGGTTTTTTTGGTGATGTAAAAATGCCTGTGTCATTACCAGTTAATGTATTCTCTTAGGCAGAATGAGGCAGGTTGAGGTTTGCCCTGCCTGCCCTTTACAAACCGGGATGCGCCGTGTCCCTGTCCCGGCAGCTTTTCCTCAGTGTCAGGGATAGTGCATTTCTTTCCCTTGTACCGTGGTGATTAGGTGTGATATCCCACGGGATCTGTTGTTGCAGAGAGCCCAGAATTTGGTGGCGAGGTCTGGATTTGCGGTTGGCACATGAAGTGTTTCGTCACGACGTTTCCTTTGCGTGTCCCTCACACGTAGACAATGAAGCCACGATGCCGATTATGCAATCACACATTTACTCCCCTGTTTCTAAATGAGCAACACCCAGTGATAAAGCTGGAAGCTGTGCTCTGTTTCCACAGCTGCAGAGAACTGGGAGCAGAGAAAACAATAGCTGCACATCCACATGTGCCTTCCAGCTGCTGCCGGCTCCCACGTTCTCCTTACCCTTTCAGTCCTCCCATTCCAGTAGATAAATTGCCTCGGTGACAGGAAAGGTTGGTAGCGGATAAGCTGCCAGTTTAATAATGTTTTGTAGAAAATCAGAGTTAGTGTATCAAAATACTAATTGCATCCTAATTTGTGGGGTTATTCAAAGTTGAAACTTCCGCTTGAGTTTCATTATGTGATTTTTCTCTTTCCTGGCACTGAACACCCCTTGGAACTATGGAGAGTAACCTCGGGGACACACAGATGAAGTTTCTGTTCCTCTTCCCTCCCAGCTTGGTCCCATGGTCACATATTTTTCCTTTAAAGCTCGCAGCTCTGGGCACAACAGTTTCTTTCCTGCTGTTCACCGGGCTCTGCCTCGCTCCTGGGGTACCAGTTGTGTCCACGGGAGCTGGGAAGGTAAAAGAGAGGAGAGCTGGTGTATATCCTTGAGATGCAAAACTGGTTGGAATATAGAGCCATGAAGAACAACATTTTCTCTCTTAGTTTACCGGTTTCCAAGCATTTCCAGGTGCCGGATGATAAAAATCCCTTTGGCAGCATAAGTGATATGGGGGTGTAAGGACCTTATTTGGATGACCAAATGTCAGGGCTGGTGAGAGATCAGAATTTCCAAATGATTCTGAGGGTGAGTTAATGCATTGAAATCCAAGTGGCATCTGGTTAAACAAGGATACCTCAGCTCCTCCAGGTCCTTGGGAAAAGGTCATTGGAACAAAACTGGTGACATTATCAGTCCACAAGTAAATTGCTACTTTATTTTTCTTTTCCTGAATTTGGAAGGAAGGAAGAGCCTTAACTGATTTAAAAACACCAAAAAAACCCACCACCACTACCCAAACCCCTGAAGGTAGGGCAAGATGCAGAACATTCCAAATGACATGTTTGCAATAGCACTGCCAGAGTGATAAAACAGTGAATAACTTGAGTTAGAGTTTTTCTGTAAATACTCAGTTTAGAAGTGGATATTTTTCCACTCTGATTTATAAGCCCATAAAAATTCAAGGAATACAGCTGAGGATGAAATGAATGTGTGTGTATGTCTGAGTGAACACTTCAGGTTTGATTTATGTGGGACGACACAGTGAAAGTCTGTGAAGGTTTGGAGTTTGCATTTATTCTTTAATGTTGCATTTGCTTCTCTGATCCATCTACTCTCATAACCCGCCTTCTCCCCAAAATCTTAGAGTTACAAGCCAGAAGATAAATATAGTTAAATGATAGATTAAATATAGAAAATTATATTTCCCTGGCATACATTTAACATTGACAGAAGACTCGAGCAGCTTTGTTCTAGTTTCAGTTTTAAAATCCTTGGCATATTCCATGTAAAACATTTCGTTTTTATGGCAGATATTTCTAATGCAGAGTCATTTTCCTGTGATCCTGCCATGTCCGACATGTCCATGATCAGGAGCTTTGCATCCCTCTGCCCTGCTCTTCACCAGCCTGGTTGGAAGGCTGAAAGCAGAAGAGCTCCTCAACAGCACCTTGCAGAGCTCAAAACAGCTTTGAGGTGAACAAAAGTGAGCACTTTTTTTATTTAAAATATTCTTTTCTGAATCCTGGGCTGGAGTTTATTGTTTTAAACACTGAGATTTTTTTTTTTAACATATCCTGAGCTATGCAAGCGTAAGAAAAATACATTTTCCATATGCCCTAGCTAGAGCAGTGCTAGCAAAAGCTATTGAAATTAGAAACTTCCAACTGAGCTTCTTTGTTAGTCTTCAGTGAGCCTTAGAAGAATCTCAGTTTGAAGACAATTAATGCAGTATTTGAACATTGTGAAAGCTTGAAATCAGTAGTGTTGTACAGGCACCTTGCACAATTAGAAACATCCCAGCTTCTTCCTCAGTGCAGAACCCACCCTGGAGTTAAGGGGGAAAACACTCCCTAGAAAACTCCTGTTGGAAAGGGGTCTCATGAGCTCACACTCAGGATGGAGGATTTATTTGCCTATTTATTTATTTTAAGAAACCTCTGAAACATTCCTCTTGGCATCCAAGAGGCAGAGGACCTATGAAGTCATCGGGATGCTCCCTCTTGGGAGGCTGTTGCTTTAAAGTTTCCACTACAAACAAATAAACAGCGCGGTGCGTCCCTCAGCCAGCGCCGAGCAGCTGCCCTGGCAGGGGTTTGACTGCAAACATCTGAGCAACCACACCAGCAAAATGAAAATAGGAGTGGAGACTGCACTGAGACACAGTGAGGAGAAATTAATTTTCGACGTGAATCGTGTCAGCTGAACAGTTTTCATAGGTTTTACTTCATTCCTTGTTCAGCAGATTTCAGATTTCAAGGTATCTAATGGAGACTTGGAGGAGTGGGGGAAAGGAGATCATGGCACGTGCATATAAAGTATTCCCAAGTCTTGAACCCCTGCTCTTTATATTATCTTTATATTATTTTTATTATCACTTTATTACCTGTATGCAAATAGCGTCCACAAAGGTTGAAGTCTAAAAACCAATGAAATTAGGTTCTGTGGCCCGTCAGCATTTACTTATATTTGACTGGTTGCTAGTGTTGAAATTGTAATAATGAATTCCAGGCTATTCATAGCCCTAACTTGCTTTTTGCATTTGGCATTAAATTCAACTGATTTATTTTAAAGAATTAGCTGAACTTGTGGTAGAAAGTGATGAAATCTATAGGATGTATCTCAGAGACATTTTATGGCAGTTGTGAGGTGGTGACTTTATCTTCCAGAGAACTCCCCCAAAATCAGCATCTGCCTCTAATTCTCTTTATGTTTTGCCTTGTTCAGTTTTTTTCCCTCTTGCAGAGTCTAAATCCAGTTTCAAAATAGTCGTGTTGAGACACTTTTCCTGTTGCTATTAATGCCATTTGCTTCCATATCATCACTGTCTTTTGCTCAGATTACTTTGCTTTCCCATGAGTGCTCTGCAAGTCCTTTGAAAATGAAATACTTTCACTGAAAAAGTAATATTGGCACATAATGGATCAATTAGGAAGGCATGTGGCAAAGAAAGTGAACAAATCTTAACCATGTTTGTGGTAGTGAAAAACACTCTGATAATCAGGTTGATATTTCTTTGAAGCGTTTCTACACTTGAAATATTTTGACTTCAAATTGATTGTTTTGCAGCTCCCTTTTTGCATGTGTGAGTATAAAAAATTGCATGCCTGTTTGTCTGTGTGCCTATAGGTACATTCAGAAGCACAACTGTGCCAAAAATAGCACACAGGCACACGCACATATGGGAAACACACCGAAGTCTCATGCAAGAAGGCAGCAGCAGAGAATATATGTGCATATATATTTATATTTATATGTTATATGTGCATTTTTGCCAGCAGATTGAATAACTAAGGGCACCACTAAAACAAGATGCAGTGCTGAATGCCTGTGTGACTGAGGCTAACTCCTGATATTCTTTGTTCAGTATTTCCCAGATTAGCAGTGTAGGAATTTCATGCTTGGATCTCTAATTGAAAAGCCCTCGCTGGGGAATCTGTGTGGTGTTTTAGGAATTCTTTATGGGAATTAACTTTGTGTGACTATCATGCTTTCTGTGTAGGCGTTGTCAAGAGACAAATTGGTTTGCAATGTGTCACAAATTCTGTTGCCTGTTCCCCCCAGGCTCAGCTTCTGTGTAGAGGAGAAGTGTCACTACAACATCCCCTTAGAGAAAATCCTGACTCCCAGCAAAATTAGCTTATCAGGGGAGAAACTGCTCAACTGGAATTAGGGGCTGATCTCAAGACTGGGGAGGATGTCAGTGTTAAGAAAACAGAAGCTCCTTACTAAAAGAGCAGGGTGGGGGCAAGGGCTTTTCCAACTGGATCAAAAAATGGGAATTTACTGAAAGGATTTAACAAGGCGGAGGAAAGAGAAGGGGAAGGAAATGAAATGCCTTGTGGACAAAGTTCCCTGAGGACTCTCAAACATGGAATGAACTGAACTGCATGTTCCTGATGGTAGTTTAGCTGTTTTTAAAAGGAGAATATTACAGCTGAATCATGGGAAGGATGTTGGTACTTGTGTGTGCGCGTTATTTATTTTAAAAAAGCAAAGTGTAGGTGCCAGAAACCCATAATGTTGAGAGTGTGCTTTAACTCCACTGCAGTATCTCCTGTGTTGGCACCAGCTGTGAGTTTGGGGACAATTGGGTGGCCGAGCTCCAGGTCCCCAAACTGGTCCCAGAGACAATGCTCTGAAAAGGGGCCAGGGAGGCAAAGCAAAGCAGCAGCTCTGCAGCACGTTTAGTCCAGTGCAACACCCAAAGCTTCTGCAATGAATTAGTTAGGCCAGAGCTTCTGGTTCCACGGAAATTAGTTCAAGAATTAAGTGGGAGTTACAAAATTCCTACAGATTGCCAACCACTAAAGACAGCTATGGTGCCTTCTAAGATCTTGGCCAGGAAGCCATCATATAAAAGCAGGATTTAAGTTATTTATGGACAGGCAGAGCCTAATGTTTTTAATTTTCTAGATAGCTCAGAAGGCCAATCAGATTGGCAACTCCAGCAGAACGTGTCAGGAAGTCCCAACTCCTGCTACCAGAAATGAGTTAAAAGTGGTTTTGGGGAAGATTCGCAGTATTGGTGGACCTGACTGTTCTATTTGTCCCTGAGAATTTAATCTGTTTTCACACTCAGGGAAAAGTTGCCTTTGGTTTACAGTCTGCTGTTACATTCTATTATTTAGTGTTGAACTGATAGAAACCTATTTGTCCTTGATTTTTGATACTTATTGCTGCCCATGCCGGGTTTATTTTCTAATCATATGGAGGCCATATGTATTCTTTACACATAGGCTGTGCTGCACTGCAGAATTTATTATCCCATCCTTTAAATATACTGCTCTTACATGCTCAAAGTCCAGCATTTTTATATGCTGTAGATGTGTTTACCGCTGGCGAGTTACGAGGCATTGTAAAAACTGTATTTATCCACATAATTTTCTATAATCATGGCTAAATGGAGACATGTGAAAGCTTTCTGTGGAGGAAAACAGAGTACCTGTAAGTACCTCTGCTCCTGTATTTGTAGGTATTTTGACTAGCTCAGTTCACAGAAGGAAATGTTTCACCCAGCAGTGAGGCAAGGACAGAAGATGACTGCTGAAGAAGAGATGCAGTGCTTGAATTGTCACTTCCTTTTGCGTGATCACTCAGAAACCTCTTTCCTTGAGTTTTGGCCAAGGTGTTACACAGGAAATAAATGCTAGGTCATAGCCCATGGGCATAGTGCATGATGGATGAGCAGAGGTTGGGCTCGTGGGCTCAGTACCGCACATCCCGTGAGAGCTGGTCCTGAGCTGGTGCTGTAGTGCTTTGTCTGCTTCCCAGGGCTGGGATTGACATAAGGGATGCCGTGGAGGTCTGGGAGTTTGACTGATGGCTTTAAGACAGTTGTGCCCAAATAATAGTTCAGAGGCAGCGTGTTGCCTCAGGTCTTTTGACACTGCTCATAGCTACCAGGAAATAAAGGCATTAAAAATGAGGCTGGCAGGGAAAGTCACATTTCTCATTTGGTGGAGTTGCCCACTGGCCAAAGGAGGTGGGGTGAAGCAAACCAGATGCCATTGTCCCATTTCAGCAGATTTGATAGTATGCCTGAGCTGGCTTTTGATGAACACGCTCTGAAATATTCCCAGAGAAGGTTGCTGCATGCATAGAAATATCTTCTGTTACGGTTGTGCACGTGGGTGTCCACACACCTGAGCGTTTCCTCCACCGCCCCACCTGATGCCTGTCTTCTCCTGCCTCCAGGTACCAGATCCACACAGGCCTCCAGCACTCCATCATCCGGCCGACCCAGCCCAACTGCTTACCTCTGGATAACGTCACGCTACCTCAGAAGCTGAAGGAGGTTGGCTACTCAACGCACATGGTGGGCAAGTGGCACCTGGGCTTTTACCGCCGGGAGTGCATGCCCACGCAGAGGGGCTTCGACTCCTTCTTCGGCTCCCTCCTGGGCAGCGGCGACTATTACACGCACTTCAAATGCGACAGCCCGGGCATCTGCGGCTACGACCTGTACGAGAACGACAACGCCGCCTGGGACCACGACACCGGCATCTACTCGACGCAGATGTACACGCAGAAGGTGCAGCAGATCTTGGCCTCTCACAACCCCGGGAAGCCCATCTTCCTCTACATTGCTTACCAGGCTGTCCATTCGCCCCTACAGGCACCGGGCAGGTATTTTGAACATTACCGGTCGATAAATAACATCAACAGACGGAGGTACGCGGCGATGTTGGCCTGTCTGGATGAAGCCATCAACAACGTGACCCTTGCTCTAAAGAAGTATGGGTACTATGAGAATAGCATTATCATATATTCCTCGGATAATGGTGGGCAGCCAATGGCCGGAGGAAGCAACTGGCCTCTCCGAGGGAGCAAAGGGACTTATTGGGAAGGAGGTATCCGCGCCGTTGGGTTTGTCCATAGCCCCCTTCTGAAAAACAAAGGGTCTGTGTGTAAGGAGCTGGTGCACATCACGGACTGGTTCCCCACCTTGATCACGCTGGCGGAAGGGCAGATCGATGAAGACATCCAGCTGGACGGGTATGACATCTGGGAAACCATCAGCGAAGGCAGGCGCTCTCCACGGGTGGACATCCTGCACAACATCGACCCCATTTACACCAAAGCCAAAAACGGCTCCTGGGCCGCTGGCTACGGGATCTGGAACACCGCCATCCAATCCGCCATCAGAGTGAACCACTGGAAACTACTGACGGGAAACCCGGGATACAGCGACTGGGTGCCTCCGCAGGCCTTCAGCAACGCGGGCCCCAACCGCTGGCACAACGAGCGCGTCTCCTGGTCTGCCGGCAAAACCGTGTGGCTCTTCAACATCACCGCCGACCCCTATGAGCGGGTGGATCTCTCCGCCAGGTACCCAGACGTGGTGAAGCAGCTCTTGCGGAGGCTCTCGCAGTTCAATAAGACCGCGGTTCCCGTCAGGTACCCACCGAAGGACCCTCGGAGTAACCCCAAGCTGAACGGAGGAGTCTGGGGGCCGTGGTTTAAGGAGGACGAAAAGAAAAAGAAGTCAGATAAAAGCAAAGGTGCGAATAAGCAGAAGAAGAACAAGAACAAGAAGAAAGCAAACAGGAAAAAGGGGCAATCGTTCCCTTGCCGGTCACGTCTTGCTGGTGGGTAGACTCTGAGCACCCTCTTTGGCCGAGTCTGAGCGAGTCAGCTTGGACCAACTGTCTTGAACTTCTGACGGAATAGACTAGAAATGCTAGTTCTGCACTATGGATGAAAGTTGTTGTCTTTGAATTTTTTTTCTCTGATTTCACCAGCACACGGTATGTCAACACTCTGAGTGTCCACATGACAGACTTCCTCCTCCACAGGATGAATGGTCCTCACCCATCACCGCCACATTCCAGAAAACAACAGCGATAACACCTCATTTCAGGAAACTCAGCTTTGATGGACAAATGGTGCTTCCTTGCCTTAACTAGTAGGAATCTTTGGAGAGGATGGAGATGTTAATGGCAGATGTTCTCAAAATGAGAGGTGATTCAGAAAGAGAAAGGAAAAACAAAACCTGAGAACCTCTGTGGGTCAGTAAGTGTTAGTCAGCAACCTATGACACTTTTTGATACAACACAGCAAAAATATGAAGCCATCAGGGTAACTTCTTAGAGGTGCTGGGAAGGGGGGCATGATAGGAAGAAAGCTGCTTTGAATTAGATTTTTTCTGTCTTAAATAAATCTGAAACATTTTTAACATTTCCTAGATGTGCTAAGCTCCCCCCATTTGCAGTAAAACACATGACCAGCTAGCACACACCACATATAATTTATTATAGGCATAGACAAAAACGCATCGCCAAAGTGAATGTAACTATTTAAACACTTTAACATAACTATACAGCAATATGTAAAAGACATAATTTATTTTACAGCACAATCCTTATTTCTCTCCCATTAAAACTTCCTGGCTGATGCCAAGTACCCCTTTGGGTGCCAGGGTTCTTCGGGGGTTTTTAACTTTGCTTTTTTACTTTGATTTCCACCCTGTCATTCAGAGTTTTATTTAACAGATCCATATCCTCAGAGTACTGTAAACCAAGGAAATACTGTATACACTGCTAGGATGAGGAAGGAGAACGATTCAGGTGCGTCATTGCATTGTGTATTTGCCTCCAGTGGTTTTGAATGTAACAAAGGGTTTATTTAATTTAGGAGTCATGTGAATGCTGTTCAGTTGCTGTACAGAAGCTAGGCCATCTTGCTGTTCGGGGGGAAAATTCTACTTTAAACCTTTTATTTATGTACCTATTAAAATAGTTTATTTTTATGGCATTCATAAAAGTAGTCTGCCTCTTTTTTGCATCCAAGATGGCAATTCTGGCCTAATTTATTTTAAACAAACTCAAGTGAGATTTTTTTATTACCATTATTTTTGGTGCAGGAATGTTTTATGACATTTTGCTTCTGAAACAGAATTTCTTCCTCCAGTATGTTTATCATTTGAGACATGCTTCAAACTTTGCCCTTTTCCAAGGTGTCTGCACGGATGATGGATGCACGGACTGGCTGCACATTCTTGGTGATCTGGGGTAATTGATACAATACATACACACATATGAGTTTCAAGATGAATTATGTTAAGTAAAATTGATGGTTCATTTGTTGCATAGCTATAACATATTTTGGTAGAATTTCAAATAAGCCTGCTTTTCAACGATGTCTCACTTGACTCAGAAATCACATTTATATTGATGGATTACAGTTGAAACATTCCTAAAATCGGTGCATGCAGAAATCTGAATGATGTCCAATGCTCCAACACCTCCTGACCTTTTTAAAAGGGAACTAACTGCAGGTATGTTCTGCCAAACCCCAGCAAATTGCATATTTTCAGCTATAAAGCAGCATAAAACTGTCATTAACAAAAAACATAGAAACAAGTCAGTCAGATTTTGGAGTTACTTCTGTAATGAATATACCGGGGAGAACACAAAATGAACTTCTTGAATAGTTACATATAAATAATGATTATAAAGGGATGATGTCTATCTGCCTAAGTGTTTAATATTGTCACTTATTTTTCATACTGTGTGGCCCTTCAGAAGACAAATTAATTTCTTAGAAATCTGTCTAGCTTTACTTCAGATCCAGACTATTCAATGAGTAATCAGGAACTCAGATATTCTCTAATTTCTCAATTTTTTTTTCTTTTTTAATGCGCCAGCGATGTCCTTAAAAGAAATGAGAATAGTGTCTTGAGATATTATACTGGAAAATGTGATGTATAAAATTCATGCCTGTGAGAAAATACACTTCATTTTCCAAGGTCATTTTAAAAAGATCAGAATTAGGTGTGTAAACTAAGCTATATATAGAGGTGGACTAAGATATTTTAATTTATTTTGGCATAATAGCAACAAGGCAGCGTGATAAAGTGTTACCCTCATAGAATCAATTACTGCCCTTTCCCATGAAAGTTTTATGGTGGCTTTGGCTTTTATTGGACCAAAGCAACCAGAGAGCATTATTCTCTGACAGTGTTTTATTCTATAATTATTTATATCTGTTCTCTCTCAGGCAAAATGGGAGTCCTTGAAAGTAACCGGTGCAAGGCAGAACAGTGGATCAGTTCTCTGTGTGTTTAATAAATGTGCCACAAGAGTGTTTGTAGAGTACATAAGAGGAGTACATTCCCCTTGAATTTGATACTTTGATGCAGTAGAGGGCAAAAGCTGGGTTTAAAGGGGGTTAGAAAATACCCACAATTTGGAAGCTTTCCTGAATATTTTGCTGAAAAGCTCCTGATGTAAAAACGCTGTGTCTGCTCTTGTTTTTTTTCACTGCAGCAATACAGAGGTCTCCAGTTTTTGGTGATGCTGTGTAGCTCTCAAGCCTGGCTTTTTGTTTGACAGAACTGTAAGTAGCTCATGTGCTCTCATGGCAGGATTCCACGGGTTATTTATGTCTGCAGATGTGTTACGTGCCCAACCTTGGGGAAGGTTCGATAGGTAAACACTGAAAAGGAGATCTCAAAAAAGTCTGGAGGCAGGAGCAAAGCGGGGAGGATTTACTGATGTTTTTTAACTTGTGTCAAGCCTTCTCCACATGCCCTCTGGGCATGGTCAGATACTAACTCTGATCCTGTCGTAGTGACAGCCACACCTTCGGGAGGACCAGCCTGAGCAGGAAGACAATATTTCTTCCTTGTTTTTTCTCAGTTTTATTTTAAACCTCTTCTAAATTAATTTTCTAATGGTAAGATAATTTTATCATCACCAGCTACTTTTAAAATTTTGTTATCAACGACTTAATTATTATTTTTACTGTTATTGTTATTATTATTCTTGTTGTGTGGTTGTTATTATTTAGTTTGACATAAAGTTGGAGGCAAAGCACTGTCCTGACTAAAGACCAGCGGAAAGCAGTGCCAGGAGTGGTGAGTAAATCAGAACTGGCAAGGTTTTGTGTGGATCATGCTGTGAGATATGAGGGAATGTCCATGTAGTTGTGAAGCTCAGTCGTGGAATACGAGTTACCCTAACTGATGGAATTATTAGTCTGAGACATCCCAAAGGTTCCTCTACTTGCTGGGGACATGAGGCTTTTTGGAAAGAGAACGAGGCCATTAAATCCAGCAACTCTCTGTTTCCCACTGGAAGTAACGGGCACTGATTGGATTTCAAGCCAATGACCGGGGACTCACATTTCTATACATGCAGGATTCTACATAATGGATTATCCATGATATTGTCTAGACAACATTGAAACTTGGGGGGGTTTTGTGATCACACTGCACAAAATAAGCTGCTTTTTCGTTCTCTCTGTTTCACGTGCTGCATGTTCAGCAACAACCACTGACACTCTTATCCAGCCCCCAGCACTGCGATGCCCCCGGGGGATTTAGGGGAAGGTTGATTGATTCACACTGGATGGGAGAAACCACAAAATTCTCAGGGGGTTTCAATACCAAACTTTTACTTGCAAACTTCAGAACGTTACAGTAGAATAAGGTACTCGGCAAATTTTAAAACAACCTCCAGACAGAGTATTCACAAACTTCAAAACTTTACACTTCACAAACTTTAACTTAGCAAACTTTAACTTGTCTGGATACAATAAGGCACGCACTAAGGCATTGATTGAAATTTTTACTCTGGCTTACAATATATTTTTATATCTGCCGTTTTGGGGCAGGTCCTGGATCAGGCCACCATTTAGGGTAATTCATAGGACCACTCTGCCATTTGGTGACAGATCATGGGCTGAGTCCACCATTTTGTGACAGGCCATGGGTTCGTCCGCCATTTTGTGACAGGCCATGGGATAACTCCACCATTTTGTGACAGGCCATGGG
>NW_020897739.1:643658-677096 GCF_003984885.1 Neopelma chrysocephalum | reverse complement strand
CCACCATTTTGGGGCAGGCCATAGGTCGGTCTGCCATTTTGCAGCAGGACATGGGCTCACTTCGCCATTTTGGGGTAGGCCATGGGTCAGTCCACCATTTTGTGACAGGCCATGGGTTCATCCGCCATTTTGTGAGAGGTCATGGGTTCATCTGCTATTTTGTGACGGGCCATGGGCTCACTCTGCCATTTTAGGGCAGACCATAGGGTCGGCCGCTGCCATTCCAGTGTGGACCAGAGGCTGACTAAGGCTCAAGGGGATGGGGGTGGAGCAGTGGCAGTCCCATCTATGCAGATCTCTTCCTGTTCCCCCCCAAACTTCCCACCTGGTTGTTTTGAGCCGCTCAACCATTCCTCTGGTCTCCTACACGCATTTACCTTTTATAAAAAACAGCATTTATGGAATAAACTAGGAAAGGACTTGCTGGTGACATTTCTTTTAATTGAAGGAGCTTCAGATTTGGTTGATGACAAAGAATGAGGGTAGTTTCCACAATGCAATTAGACAAAAGAAATATGTCTGAATTCTCCTTAAACTATGGGGAGATACTGAATTCCTCACAGTGGAATTCTTTGGTGCAAATGGGGATGCTGGATCTACCAGCTTCTGCTCCAAAGGTGGTTCAGGACATCTCTGAAGAAAGAAAGGAAGAAAGGAAGAAAACAGCTTTTAGTATGTTTTAAAGGATTTTTTTTTTCAGATAAGGAGATGTATGAAAGAAGGACTGCACGTTCGCCAACTATTAATGTACATTATACAGAAGTCCTGAAAAAAATACTTGTTGATTTTCGATATGTGCCATTCCCAGGACTAACAACAGGTTCCTTTTGTCATCTGGCTTTAAACCCAGTGAATATTCATCAGTGATGTTCAAGTAAAGTGAGTAAAATCTAGTTTGCTTTGTACCACAGCTGCTATAAAATACATTCTCAGTGTTAGGTCCACTTGTCCAAAAAAATAATGTTAGCTCAGAGAAAGACACTGGAACATACAATGTGCCTGTTGACTACTCACTTAATGAACTGTACTCTCAGGGCAGCAGTAACTATTCTGTGGCTGCTCTCTTTTATTTTCTCCTTTCCTAGAACAGGCAAAGAATGTGTATTCCCAAGGGGGACAAAAAGAGCATAAGATTTAATTTAGCAATTAAATTACACAAGCTGCACTTCAGCACCCCATTCCTGTTCAGAGGAGTACTCAGTAATATACTTGATTTCCTTTCTGTGGAACATAAGTCAAGGTCTTGATGAAGTGGAGGATTTGTGTCAAAGGCAGGCCAGTGTGAAAATACAAAAATATTCTCTTTCCCTGAGTTATGCTTGTTTTCACCTCTGCCAAGCAAGTTGATAACATTAAATATAGATAACAGCAGGAAAGAAGATACAATTAAGTGCCTGGATTTGAATTAATGTTGCAACAAAGGTATAATCTATGATATGGATAAAAGTTATTTCATAAATTCCATTCGTTTCAGTTATAATCAGCGCAGTGTTGCTGAAATTCAACTTGTGACTGAAGTAACAGAATTGATTAATGGCTGTTATTATGACTTGCCATAGCGAGGGGAGAACAGGGTCCTGAAATGTCATACCAGCGTTGTCTGAAAGATACATTTTTTAAATTCCTTATGAACATCTGAGTCTCAGTAAAAGTCAAGTATTTAATCACCTGAAATTAGTGCAGGCTGTGATGTTTGTTGTTGTTCCCTAGATTTGCTTAGAAAGATCGCTTTTGAGCATTACGTGGCAAGGGCATGTTTATTCCTCCTTTAAATGTGGTTTTACTTCCACTTTACTTACACAGCTCAGAGCTGCAGCAGGAGGAAGAGGGACTTGATGAGTAGGAATGGGTCTTTATTATTGGTGTATAGAGGGCATTTTGGGAAAGGACATCACTAGGATCAGAGAATCCAGCACATCTGGAGAGGTTTGCCAAAGTCTAACGCATTAGACTAATTAATTCCTTTCAGAAAACCAAGATATATTTGTACTTTTTAAGATGGCTGGAGAAGGAGAGAAAATGTGGCCCTGCGAGAAGATGAAGAGTACCAAGTTGTGACTGCTGTCATACTTTGAATGAAGAAATTGCAAGTTGCTTAAAAGGAACATTTTGGGAGAGTGAACTGTATGTCATTAAAGAAGTATTTAATCTATCATCATCTGATTTTCTTCTTACAAAACCCGACCTTCAAAGCTCTGAATGCTGGCAAAACTTGAAGGTCAAGGGCGTAACTAGTAATTTCTTACCTCTGGGCAACACTTTTAAAAGTCTTTCTCTGACAGCATACCTTATTGATAGTAATTGGTTCCAGTGTTATTTGGGTTTTCTTTAGCAGATTCCATTACATTTTGTCACTCTGGATGGAGGGAATACAGTTAGTGCTGATAAAGAGCATATCGGAGCTTTTGGGTCAGTGCAGTTTATCTTTAGCAAATCATTTGGGCTCTCAAGCGATCCCTAAGCAATCTTTTAGCCAGAGCCTTTTCTAATAGACTTAAATAATTGATCTCCTATTACTATGTGGCTATGGAGTGGAGGATTTGAAAGAAATCCAGAAAGAAGGATTTGCAAAAGTACAGGGGGAGCACAGAGCCCTGGCCTTCCGCCCTGATGACTTCAGCAACTCACAACCTTTTGTCTTTAGACGTGATTTCTTTGAGATTTTTACTGCCACTAGATATTTTTTTCTTTTCTCTTTGCAAGTAAAAGGGCTACCTAATTAATTCTGCTTTCAACATCGGACGTGAAAGCCTGCTTAGGAACCCCCTGCGTGGAATGGCAGCAGAGAAGAACAAGAAGTGCCTGGTTTGTGTCAGGAGGAACAGGCTGTGCTGTTTTCAGTGCTCTCCTCAGCCTCCCACAGCCACAGAGTCCTTAACAGCAGTCATTAAACTTCCTAACGTGTGAGTATGCCAAGAGCCCATGGTTATCCCTGCTAATGAGCGGGCTGAGATGAAGTGGTGCCCTTTGTGGTTCCTGTCCTTCTCTCCCATCACTCTCTTACTCCCACGCACTGACTGAACTGATGGGATGCTTGTGCTGAAATCAGTGGAAGATTCTCAGCAGGCTGAGATCTCACTGACATCTTTTTCCTTCCCATCCGTGCCAGCAGAGACCAGTATGAGGACTTGTACTGGGAGACAGTCCTTGAAGTCCAGCTAAAATCTTTCTCCTCTTAGTCATGGTCGTTCCTCAGAGACACACAGGTAACATCTCCTACAGCATAATCCTAAATTCAGCTGAATTCATAAGCAGATAATAACAGTTTGCATTGCCCTATTTACACAGTAGCCTTGTGAAATACACAGTGTCTTGCTAAAGACACAGGATTCAGATTGCCATTTCCTATCTTTGTCTTTAATTCCCATTTCATTACTCAGACCCAGTAAATTCTATTTAACTAGAAGGTAACTGTTTCATGAACTAACACGAAGAAAAACATCCAGTTGTGATTTACATCAGAAAAACATTAAGAATCTATTACTTCCCATTGAAAATCTTTTGCAGTAGTTAATATCTGAGTTAATACTGAGTTAATATGCCTTCTTTCTAATTAGATTTTTTGTCTGGCTGTAGATTCCAGCCTTATGTTATTTTTATCCCCAAGACAAAGAGTCATTTGGCACCTGGTGTTTTCCTCTTATGATTGTACATCTGTATTCCAACATTTCAGGTTTTTTAGAAGCTGAACAGATTGGCTCCATGGAGCCTAATCATTGTATGGCACTTTCTCCAGTTCCCAAGTACAAGTTGAGGCTTTTTTGCACACCTTCTCCAGATTTTCAGTAGACCGTGAAAAATGTGGACATCAAAAGTGAATAAAATATTCCAATATTAGTGTCACTCAAACTATATAGAGGAATATTCCCTTCTGAGGAGGAAGGAGCACTCCTCAGACTCTGCCCTGTGGGCTGCACTGAGCCTAGAGCATCCCCTGCTGCTCCGGGCTTGGGATGGCACTCCCAGGCAGGGAACTGCCTGTGCAGTTTGTGTTTGTTTTTCTTGGTCCATGTCAGGCAATCTTTTATTCCTTAGGTGTTGTTTATTCTTATAAAAACCTGAAAAACCTCAAATTTGAAACTGTCCCAGAAAAAGGATTTGATGTTTTCTCACACCATTTCCATTCTTTGTCTCATCTCCTGCAGTCATTTTCTAGAAGTCCCAGTGCTAAACATGAGATGAAAATCTAGACAAGAGAAAGGATACAGAATAAACTGTCTTACTATATTTTATATCTCAAAATATACTAACACCAGCCATGCCTATAAGGTCCAATTCAAGGAAAATACAGATGTCCTTCTCTATGGAATAAATTTTCAAGTCACTTTTTCTCATTTCCCGATCCCAGAGAGTAGGCCCTGTTTAATTTCCACTTATTTAAATCAGAGATATTATATTTATTCAGATATAGCCCTCAGGGTCTCTTGCATAACTGAAGTGTTTTAGTGGTTGCATTTCCCAACAGAACATGTTGAAGATCTTGTAGGTGAGTAATCAGTGCCATAAAATAGCTGCTCCATTTCCATGGCTGTGGACAAATCCTCATTCTGAGTGCAATGTGCTGGTCTATCACTGGTGAATGAGGAAATTCACTCCATCTGTCTTCTGATTCCAGAATTATTCAGTCTGTAATTGCCTACTGATATGATTTCCCCGAAGATCATTTATTTCATGCTTTCTTTTTTTTTTCACCAAGTACTTCCAGAAAATATGAACAGAAGCAGAGTTGCCCTGCAAGGGTGTCAGTACTGCTGGAAGCATTAACAGCTTTAATGAGGAAAGTAGGGCAGGTTTGAGGGTTTGTAGTTGCTGCTGTGCACAGGTGTCCAGGTGAGATGCACGCTGGCTTAAATGGGCATTTGGGGAATTCCTAAGGTAGGTGTGACAGCAGTGAACCAAAATTATTCATTATGGGGAGGGTAGGTGGAAGGAAAACCAGCTTAGATGTAATGTTACCAACACCTTTCCTTTATTCCCAGAAGAAAATACGTCAGTGACTCTCTTCCACGTTGTCTCCTGAGATAGAAGACTTCCCAAGGTATGAAAGTGTGTTTCCAGTGCTGTCACTGAGATTTGTCCATACAATACTGCAACTGGTTCCTTAGTTCACCTTAAAGAAACAAAGAAAAACATCCTCTTTGTTGTCTATCCAATGCCCTCCACTTACCCACCACAACATCTCAGTGATATCTTCGATATCTACCCCCATTATCACCACGGTAGGTTCCTCCCCGTTCACCCAGCCCTCAGTCTTTCATTCTCCCCTGGAGTTTTAGAAGTCTTGTTCATTTTTCTCCTCACTTGCAGTTTTAATTTCTTTTAGCTGAAAGCAGCAGCGCTGGTTTTTAAGTGGTGCAGATATTCCCTGATCCATAATGCGCAATAAACAGGTTACCCTGTGCAACTGGATGGAAGATTAAATCCATGCTTTTGTTAGCAAGTTGAAGCACAGGCTTTAGCTAAATTATCCCTTTGCCTGACCATCTGTTTCCAACGGAAATGAATCTTTGGCTTTAATTATAAATCTCTTATGAATATTATTTTTCTTTTCTAACCCAATCTGCCCTTTTGGAGATCGGTTGAACTCTCCCTGTGCTGTCTGAAGGGTGGGTGGGATCACCAGCGTGGCTGATACAGTGATTCATTTTTTTAATTAGCCTTCCTGTGAACGATTTCAAATCTATTTATGCACTTGCTGCAAGTTGAAGCAAAAATCTGTGTTAGCAAACTGTGTTTATAAATTTGCTACAGATACCATGTTATGAAGCAGTCTAAGTACAAACATGTTAAACCATATGGAAAATCCGCCCCAATCTTGCTAAATTGTTCCAATGTTTAATTACCCAGATCATTAGAAATGTGCACCCTCTTTCTAATTGTTTTTTCAATTCTAATTTCCTGGTCTAGCCCTCTGATCATCTTATAATTCTTTATGTTCCCCATGAAGGTGTGTGTAGATTGAAACCAAACACAAAAACCTCCTACTCCAGGTGCTGTTCTCCAGCAAAAAATTACTCATCCCAGTAAGGATTTGTCATTAAGATGCTTTGTAGTGTATTCATTTTTTCCAAAGAAAGGGTGAGGTCATTCTTTTTATTTTAAAATAAAGGGGGGGCGGTGGAGAGGAGGGCACAGAGAGCTCTGGGTTGGGGTATCAGGGGAATCCTCAGTATTCTGGAGCTCTTCCTTTTTACCTGGTAAGGATTGGGAAGGGAGTACTTGCATCTTCTGTGGTACTGGGCAGCAACTCCTTTTTGTGACCAAGAAAGAAAAGAAAAACACACTGAGTTACGCTTCCTGGCAGCTTTTCCAGCTCCTCTGGAGAACTTGGCCCTTGCTAGTCAGCAAGAAGACCTTGAGCAAGAGAGGAATCTCCTCCTGCCAAGCTTTCTTCCCCAGCAGAGGCCAACTTGTAGTAACGCGGTGTGGAGATGAGTCAGTGCAAAATGGACTTGGTAAACACTGTTACCCTCCTTCTCCAGAGACAGCTGCACTTATTGCTTCATCCAAGAACCACTTGGGGGGGAGGAATTGAACACTCCTACTGGAATCCTGGGGTATGTGCTGGTCTTCTCCTTGTGACTTTTACCCCTGCGAGTTTCAGTTCCCATCCCTCCTCCTCAGCTCTTCATCGGTTCCTCATCGATTTAGCTCGTTCTCTTCAAAGGATTTCCAGTTGAGAAGGGTGCCAGACTGCCTTTTGATCTTCTTGAAGGTGTTTTCTCTCCAGAATGACCGGAGTAACTTTGATCAAAATACAGTTTATTGCAATGTTTTTATAACCGTGCCTTCGTTTGAGTCACCATCACTTGAGGGATTTAAAAGATGTGTAGATGTGGCACTTGGTGGCCTTGGCAGTGCTGGGGAAACGGTTGGACTCGATGATCTTAGATGGCTTTTCCAACCTGAATGATTCTATAATTCTACGAAACTCTCTAAATCCCAAATCTTGCCATCGTAGCACTTGCTGCCCCTGTTCAATCAGCCCGTGGGTTTTCTTCCTGTATGATTTCACTCTGCCAAAGGCTTATACAGAAAGTGTATCTACACCAAATGTTTCATACAGCTTTCAAAGGAGTCCTGAGAAGGTTTAGCTGTTACTTTATAGAATGAGAGAGGGAATATTTTCACACTCAGCCCTTCTCCCCCCATTTCTGTACTAAGTTCAGTGAGTGAAAATGATTCACTGTGATTCATTCTCATTCCCTTCCAAGCTGCATTCTTCCCTGAAAAATACAATATATCTTTTCATGTTCTCCATGAATGCTGTGGCTGTGACTTCTTTCTCCATGTTTCTCATGTTTAGCAGCAGCTCCTGTGAAGAACAGGCACATGAGGAGCATGAGAGAAAAGCTGGGATTCTATCTGGAACAAGCTCTCTGCAGCTCTGGGAGAATAACAACCAGCTCTTGGAGTAAGGGACAATGCTCTGCGGGTTGTTCAGCTGGACCTAAAAGTTTTTGGGCTGTGAAATGTAGAATTAGAGACAACATGGGATTAGAGAAGCATGGAAGATAACTACAGAGTTCCCTGCAAATGAAGACTCTGGCTTTACATACTTGGCCTCTGGGAAAAAATACAGGCAGAATTGGCTTGTAAAGCAGAAAACATGTTGGTTCTTCATCCAGTTTTGAAACAAAAAACCCCCAGACAACAAAAGCATTCATCTGGGTTTTCACACCAGTAGATGACTGTTTAAAACATGTATTCTCAGTCACTGTCTATGTGTATATTTAGTACAAAACCATGTTTATGCAACCAAAGATAAGCCAAGAGACTTGTGTTATCATATGATGTTAGCAAACTTACTCTCACAACAAGACAAATAGTTGTATGAAGCATCCTGACCCTGGAATTTGAGCATCTCTACTTTTCCATCCATAAATCCTCCTAAATCGATGGCTTCTGGGTGTTGATAGCTCGCCTTAGGCCCTCTCTACATACCATCCTTAGGAAAGGAAGCTTGGGATATCTGTTTCAGGTTCCAGCTGCTGTGCTTGGGGATGTGAGAAGCGTGCTCAGGCTCATTAAATCTGCAGGACTTGGAAGCTGTGCCCGTGGTGACACCACGGACAACATTCCGGTGAGACCCAAGTGCTGGAACTCTTTGGCATCAAGCACAGCCCATGTGAGAGCTCAGGAGCACTTCCAGAGCCGACTCCAGCACGTCTCCTTGTTTTTCAGCTGCTGACATAGAGGTGGTTTTTACAAAAAAAAAGTCAGAAATGAAACAGATGTCCTCGGGGAAGCTGGAGATGGAAATATTTCTCGTGTGAGCCTTCGCACACACACGGACTGGAGGCTGCTTTGGGAGGTTTCTCCAGAGACCAGCGACCTTTCCCACAGGTCATGGGGAGCAGAGCTTTCTCCTGCCTGGAGTTTCGTGGGTAAAACACCACGCAGTGCTTGATGTGGAATTCTTAAGCACGTAGAGGATAAAATCCTACAGGAATATATTTCCCCAGGCTAAGAGAAGACTACTTTTTAAAAACATGGATAAGCCAGCTATGCTACTGTGCCATTTCAGTTGTTTCCAGCTACAGGCAGAGATCCAGAGACATCCTGGATCCAAAAGATCCATTCTGGATTCCAAAAGAAAGAATCTTTCCCTCTAAGCCTGCTCATTTCTCCAGTTTAACACAGCTAACCTGAAATACTCTGTTTCTTTTAAACTCTGGTTGCTTTCGAATTGCTTTCATCTAGAGTGTGAAATTCCGAGTCACTGTGAAAAAGCTGCCTTAGGAATATTCTTGGCAATGCTGCAAGCAGAAAGTACAGGAAACCTCCCAAGAGAGGTTGTTCCAGCAACACTGCCATCCACGTTTCACAGCTGCAGGGACATCTAGAGCAAATCCAAACACCGGCTTTTCCCTTCAACAGAGCCTTTGCTGAGGTACAACTATCCCAGACCCATCCCTGGAAGTGTGCAAGGCCAGACTGGACAGGGCTTGGAGCAACCTGGGACAGTGCATTAATCCTCCAGAGGAATAATGGAGGGTGTACTGGCATAATTGCTCTTCAGCTTGGTTTTAATCTCAGTTTTCCTTTGAGTTTGCAATACAACTAACACTTTTTAAGCCCGTTCTTTCAGAATTATTTTGCTTTTAGGCAGTAGAGGTGTTATTTATTTGTTGGTATTACTGAATTTTCTCATTTCTCTATGGGAAATGATAGATATTTTTTCCTAATCCTGGCAATTTAATAACCACATAACCCTGACCTTGCTATTTAACCCACCGAGGTTGATTTAGGAAAAACCATCAGAGAGGTCTTGTACAGGTTAAAAAAATACCTGTGTAGCAGTGTGATTGTGGATGTGTGTGAACAGTGAGCTGTGTCAGCAAATAATTTACCAGTAATTCTTATGCAGAAGTCTGACTATTTTCTAATGTATAATATTGGAATTATTTGGATTTCACGAGGCAAATTTAAGGAGTGAGTAAAGCTTCTGTGAAAATGCAAAGATTTGGCTCAATAAATTAGAATGCTTTACTACTAGCCAGAAAACTGCAGTAAAAAAATGCACCAGGTTGGTGGATTTATTGTAAGTGAAGTGTAATCTCTGAGTAAGAATGAGTGTTGATGGGAAGTGATGAGATGCAAAGTCTGACTGGCACAGGGGTCAGGAATTAAAAGTTGGCCTCAGTGTTAAGAATAAATCACATATAGAACTATAATTTCGGTACAGTTCTGTTCCAGCTTTTGAGGATACAACACCAACTCCCAAAAGGCATCCTGGAGCCTGTCATTATTTTGGGATACCTCAGCCCCAGCTGGATTCAGACAGAAGTTAACCAACAGCATTTAATTACAGCTACGTCAAAGGCTTGTGTCAAACAGTGTAGGTAAGTCAAAAAGGAGTAAAAGTCAACTAATAGGCTTCTGAGACAACTTTCCCAAATATATTAAACCTCAGGAAATATCTAAATGCATTCTTAAGGTATTTCAGGAATAAGAGAGACCTTTTCTTGCAACAAATGACTTTAAACCAGAAAATAGTAATCATGTAGAAGGGCAAAGCATTAACAAATACTTGATTACACTAAATACTCCTCTTTAAAAATTTTCCTGATTGTCCTGACCTTTTCTTTTTCTCACTTAGCTGATCTGCATGTTATGAGTTACTAGTTGAATTGGGTGTAAAAACAATTGAAAAACAACTCCCAAGTTTTTCAGGATGACTAAAGTAAAACCAGATGAGTTAGAGGATAGCTATGCACTGATATTCATTATCTTGGAAATAATATATAGCAAACTATAGGAGAAAAACACTGGGAAGAAGGAGTACACATTTTTTCAAGTTGTTTTATTATCTTCCTTGTGAAGTACGAAAATCAATTAAATGATTAGACAGAGATTTAATTTACTAAATATATTCAAGATAGAAGAGACTTGACAACCTTTTCTGCTCCCAGAGTGGATATAACATCACAAAGAAGGAACATATGCTTTCACCTTTTGCTAAGGTATTCCTTTTTTTTCCTTTTTCCCTCGTTCTTCTTTTTGGATGTAAAATAAATAGTCCATACAGAAAATGGAAAGTAATTGTGTAAGGACTGAAGACCTTAAATCATATAAGTGGAAGGAGTAGAGAGAATTCAGGTTCAAAGTGGAAGCAGCACCTTAGCACAGCAAAAGCCCCACAGCCTGGCAGGATTTGGCATTATGGAGTGCAATAGCCAAGGGAATGAGTTGGAAGAGGCTAAAGTTGCCCAGGATTTGCACCCACCATGTATGGTAAGTGTATTCTAATATAATTTTCATGTATTGCATATAATCAAGTGGTTTTTCCTGGGAAGCTGTGGGAGTTGTAAGTTGGGAGTGGTGATGTGTTGCTCATCCTTAGGAGGAGAAATGCTTGGAGAAAGTTGGCCTGTCCAGTCTAAACACAGGGAAATGTCCAGGCAGGTGAGATGCAGAGGCACTCAGCAGGTTGTAAACTCTGATTCTGCTTTACTAAACCGTGACAAGACTTCTGTTTAATATCTGCACGCGCTTGAAGTGCAGCTTTCCACCTTTGGAAGATTCCACTCCACTTCCCTCCAGCAATTCCTGGGAGCAGGCTCTTCCTGCTGGCTTACAAAGCCATTTTACCTCCTCCAAACACGAACACCTTTGGGATAAACAGAGCCACCCATGAGTTCTGCAGGTGCTGGAGTGGGTACAACCTGACCACACAGATGCTGAAAAACACTTACCTACAAAAACTTCCAAAATCTCCATTATTGCTCAGAAAGTATCAGCACAGGCTGGTGAAAGTACAGGTTTTTTAATAACTTGGCTGGAATGGCTGTAATGACTCTCAGCATGCAATAATATTTTCCCCTTGGAGTTTGGAGAGTAAGAGTTAAGAGAGCTCAAATCCTGTATTATTCTGGGCAGCTGTAAAGGAAAGTATTTTGTATTTGGTCGAGAGGAATTGCTGGAGTGTGTATTTTAAATTGAAAGTGCTCACTAAACTGAAGTGGTCTAAATTGAAACTGTGGTAGTTTTTCACGAGCTTTAGTAGTTCCTTCAGTTTGATCAAGGAGAGGGGAAATTAGTACTAAAAAAGAAAAGTTTAACACACAGAAACAGTTTACTGTCTTTGTACTCTTGTAGGAAAGTGGTTATTGTACATTTTATCCATAAAAAGTCACTCAAGCCCTTGTTTAATTCCTGTGGTGATCCAAATATTGCGACTGCAACTATTTCTATCAAATTTCAGTGGAACAGCTTTGGAGTTTATGTGAACTGTCAGGGGTTCTTAGGCTTTCTGGGTTTCATTATATTGGTGACTAAGTGGTAAAAGCCTAAAGATAAAAGGAATTTTCGCATGTGGGGATAGAGACAATGTTGAAAAATACTTATAGTCAAGAATAAAAAGATATTATATAATATCAAGAATATAAGAAACTTGCTGACTTTATAGAAAGGGAGAATGAATATACAAGTGGTGGCTTAAATGCTCTTTTATTGCTTTGATTTCTCGGTTTCAGCAGCTGGTATGGCTGTTAGAATCATTCTATTATTTACATTGAAAGGAAAAGGAGAGAGAAGGAAGAGGAGGATATCTGGGGAAAAATAATAAAAGAAAAAACCCAAATTGAAGCTGTAGGGAAAGTAATTTTTCTTTCTAAGTACAGCAATTCAAATGGCTCATAAATGGGGTCAAATAAAGATAAATGCAAAGAACCCCACCAAATGCAATGTGTGCTTGTTGTTCTGTGATTTTATGGTTTAATCTCACTGTCTTTTCCTGGGAAGTGCCCCATACGCCGTGGTTATTCCTAGTGACAGCTGTCATTTGGTAGTGGTTCCTCCAGAATTGCTCCAGGCAGTCACATAACCAAGCCTGTTCTCCTGCTATTCCCAGCTCTTCCTTGTTCCCTTGTGCCCTTTCCTTTAGGTCAGAACTTCCCTCTGTGACCAGCAGATCCCTGTGTCAGATAGGGAACGGCCACAGCCCCGTTATCTTCATCTACCCACCCTGCCTCCAGTAGAGGGAAAAAGATAATGCTTAATGTTTTTTTCATGGCCCATCATAAATCTGTCACTTTGAAAAATAGGGAGAAGGAGTTAAATTAATTACTGTCTTATTGATTTCCCCTTGGCCAGATTCATTAGAGGATCCCATCCCTGCATAAACCCCCCCAAATACCGCTCTGGGTAAAACCTGGCAGAGAAAATGCATCGCCTCCACCAAAGGACTCATTCATATTTCATTGTTTTAAGTGGTTTCCTCTGTAAATATTTCATAGATGATGTATATAGATGAATATCGAAGCAGAAAACTTAAGGAAGGCTCGACTGCAAACTCTCGGGGCTCCTGATAAACTTTTTTAATCAGAAAAGAACTAACAGGTCACTCCTAGCACAGGCTGATTGGGTTTTTACAACATCTGTCCCAATACTTGCCATTAACAAACTGCATTAATTAGCAAATGCTTGCACACAAGGCCTGCACACAGGTCTTATTATTCACATCAACATCTATTGTTTGAATCAAAACTCAGCTTGTATCTCAGGATGTAGAACAGAGGAGGTGTCCATTAATTTCTTCCACGCTTCTAATACCTGACAGCAAAACCCTTGAGTGGCTATTTGTTTATTTATTGTGATTACTGTTCCTTTACACTTCAGCTGGTTCAGATAGACCCATGTGCCCCAAGCTTTTTATTTCCAGAGAGGATGGAGATGGCTACAACATAAGTAAAGCCATAGTAGCTCATGGAGTAGTGACCCAGGAAGAGTCTGATGTGGTAATTGATAGCAAACCTAAACATTAGACTTGTAATCGTGCAGGGGCCATCAAAATTAATTGTACTTGAGCACAAACTGTTGAAAAGCTAAATCTCTTCAGGGAAGGATTTGTGGAAGTGCAGTATTCCTCAGGGAACCGTGCAAATCTGCATTGCAATAGCCTGTTTCCTGAGGTTTCCTCAGGGATCCCAGGGAATTTATAGGAAGGCTGTATTTTTTTTGTAGTCACACCACCTTTACCAGCTGCACGAAATTCTTCCTTGGTTGACTACATTCCACAAAAGCAATTACAGAAAGTGCTGGGGTTCTTATTTTCATTTCTTTTAGTTGTACTATGGAGACAATTTCTCTCTAAGAAGTATCCCGAGCGTGCACGTGCCGTGGTGGAGAGGAGCCTGCACGTTTATCCTTTACACTGAGGGTATTTGGAAAATGCTATTATGTTTTCAGGATGTTTGGAAAATCCTGTCATGTTTGCACGCATGTTGCATGGAACTAAATTGGAACAATGCTTGTGATTTTATAAGGAATATTGAAAGGAGCACTGACTTGTGCCTGTGTTGGGTGGGACTGGATACCCAAGGCCACACAGACCAGAGATTTAATTCCTACTCTTTATCTCTTCTAGTGTTGCTGCCTGGGAATTCACTCCCCACCAATACAGAATAAAAAAAAAAGCTCTTTTCTTTTAAAGCAACAGCACATAAAGAAAGCAAAACCTGACCTCATTTGTTGGTAGCAGCGCCGAGATGAACTGCGGCTCTGACCTATTTCTCCAGAGTTACAATTATCTGCTCTAATGGTACCATTTTACTTCTTAAATCCTGGATTATTGTAATTTGAGATTTACAGTAGTTATTCTCTCTCTGGTTACAGACCTTGATCCTTCAGGGGCAAGGCAGTGTGAAAAGAGAATGAATACACGTGAGGGAGCAAAGACAAGGCATGGGATCAAGCCATAAGGAAGTGGTAATTTTTTTGTTAATATTTTTATAAATATATATAATTTAATAAGTTATCTATGTCATCTGTGTAGTTTTGCTTATTTTCAGGTATATATAAAATATATATTTATTTATTTTTTTTTAATATATATAAAGAAAATGTACTTCTATATCCATATGTGTCCCTACATGGAATGATCTAAACCAAGGTCACGTGGTGAGGGATCTGGGTTTTGTTCAGTTGTCTGGCAGAGACATGCTCAGCCTCTCTGTGCACCATGGGAATGATAAATATAAAAGACTTGAAGAAATCAAGTTCTTAGATATTCAGAACCAAACCCCTTGGCGATAGAAGTTGACAGAGCTGCCTTTAAATCAATTTAATACTTGCTTAAATCAGTGGAAGGGAAGTGAATTACATTGCGTGAGGATCTGGTGTTTGTAATCTGATTTCATTTTTTATTTATTAGCAGCGTATCCAACCTCACAGAACAAACTTTCCCCCCCCCGAGTTTTATGTTGGCCTGTATCACCAAAATGAACAGAAAATATGTTCCTATGTTTTTCTCAGTCAAATTTCAATCTTCAGAACATATCATTCATTCAATGGGTTCAGTGGCCGTGGTTGCACTTGATGATGATCCTGGAGGTCTTTTCCAACGTTAGTGGTTCCATGATTCTGTGATTTTTGTTGTAGAAGTGTTCACAGCAACACCATGCTGGTAACAAACACTGAGTCCTGCCAACCCAGACAGGCAGAAATCATGACTTGGGTTCTCACCAAGCACAGCATCAGCTCTAAAATGTGAGTTTTCAGGAAAAAAAACCCAACAAACCAAACCAACAGAACCGACTCATATCTTTTTATTTACCCTCTGCTTTCTAGCACATATTAAGCTTTGCCCCAGCCCATAAACACTGACAAAACACTTAACACCACGAATCTGCCTCAGTTCTATGCCAAAAGCTATAAACTTCATTCCCCACTGTCACCAAGACTGGTGCCCAGACCGTTCAGGCCATGCATTTCACATCAGCTGGATTCATTTTCTTCAATCCTATTTCTGCATCCCTTCAATTTAATGGGAAATCATTCCCTTTTTGGTCACAGATCTACTCTATAATAAACTGGTTGTTCAGGGCTGCCTTTCATCCCTGTCAGGGAGATGCCATGAGCACCACCCACGGAAGACACAGATTTTAAAGAGCAAGAGCTGAGGAGGCTGAGGTCAAGCAAGGACAAGTCAACTCCAACTGGAATTGCTTTTAGTGAGGGGCCTTGTTTGTTTTTGGACTCCTCTGCGAAGTCATTAAGTTTTGCTGTGTGGGGAACGGGGCTGGATGAGGGTTTGAGGAAGACATTTATGGCTCCATCCCCCGAGGGTGGACACGCAGGCTCAGCATCTGCCAGCGTGGGATAGGGATGCAGGGGGAGCACTGGGGCTTGGATCAGCATTAGGAGCAGCTTTGGCCGAGGCAGCCGAGAAAGATGACAAATTTGCTGCTCTTAATTCAGTTACTTAAACAAATTTTAAATCTTTTCCATCAAGGGAGCAAAGAAGGCGCTTAGATTCCAGTAGCGGGAGGTTTTGGAACAGAAGCAAACAGAGGATATTGCCACGGTTTGCCTAAAAGTGAGACAGAACATTTTCCTTACTCCTGAGGGATGCACATGGGGAACAGGTAAAAGGTGGGTGCATCCAAGTGATGAGAAGGTTTTGCTATAAAATGAGAACATACAGCATAAAATCTCCAGCACTAACTAAATATAAGAGTAAACCAAATATTTTCCTCGTTTTCCAACAAAACAACTCAGCAAATGCATCATCAAAGGCAGGTGAATAATTGAGTCAGTCTTGGTTCTGAGCTCTCCAGGGAATTTCAGGTACTCTTGGAATCTTGTGGCTCATGACATGGCAATAACGTGAAGTTGTTAGATTGGGCTTTTTTAGAATTTTCTTCTTATTATTGTCTACATACAGATTTTTTTTTTGTGATAGCAAGATATATACATCAAGATGTCATCCAGTGTGTAATCAACTATATACTGATTATATTATATATTATTATCATAATCAACTATTTTGCCTCCCTGTAAAATATATAATTAGGTTCAAGGTCAAGAAAATTTATAAATGTCCAATATTTAACAATTACTTAATATGCATTCAATTAAAATTGAATCTCAACAGAGATCTTGGTTAAAGACTGAAAATTGTGAAGTGGATTAAAAGGATTTCACAATGGGTGAGAATCACCAGCCATGCAATAATCTAATACAGCCAGACTAAAGTGTTGTGTCCTTCTAGATAGTTGTAATATAAGTAATAATTGCCTCTTACACCATGGAATGTTTAATATTAATTAATGTTTCTAGACTTTACATCAAGTTCTGGGCTATGAAGTGTGTCCCATAGGCATTTTTCCAGCTGTTTATCTCCACTTTGCTGCAATTGTAGCAACAGTAACTCCTTGCTAAGAAAAATACAAACACATTTGTTACAATGGAGGTTAATTTGGGAGTTTGTTTGTTTGTTTGGGGTTTTTTGTTATTAAAACCGAGAGTAACTGACTAATTGTGTTGTGACATCACTACATCTAAAAAAAACCCCAGATGAACTTTATAAAGTACTGATTAGTTTGTCAATTTTGAATCAGATTTCAAAGTATGACATTGTGACCAAAATAGAGGAAAAAATGCAATTAACTATAGAACTGGTCAGGTTTAAAATGCTGATTAAAACCAAATGTGTTTAAAATCTGTGTCCAGCTCTCCCTTCTCCTCCCTTTTTCCCTGCTAGCTCAAATGGTAGTCTGGGAAGAAGTGGAGATAAAATTTCTCCTCAACATCTGTTATCTGACATTTGAAAAAAAAAGTCCTTGTTTGACCAGTAATGAGAGAATTAGCAGCATTTGGGCCATAAATCATTGTCCTCAAATTTACAAAGCTGGTATGTTTTTACAGGAAAAACTGATAACGCCCTACATGGAAACAGCCACATCCCCCAATAAACAGAGCCTCATCCCAGCATTAGAATGCCAAACAGATGGAGGAGCCTTTCCTGGGAATATGCATAGGGAAAAAAATGGCTGAGAAGTATGGGGTAAGAAAACGCTGCCAAGCTCAACAGGGCCACAGAAAGTGTTAATGACTCAAGGATTATCTTTTCCAAAACTACTTGAAGGACACAGCTAGGAAGAAAGATGTTCTCCTGACAGAAACACCCACCAGGAAATAGCATATACCAACATGGGATTATCCCCCAAAAGCTGAAATTGGAAAGGATTTCTCATCCTAATTACATGAACCTTCTGAGGATCAACTTTAGACAAAATATCCCAGAGCTGACTTGACAACTTCACAGGATAAGGAAAAAAATAAAAAGCAGACCCAGATGTTCCGTGTTCCGGGCGACTTCATATTAATGAATCATCTGCATTATGTAAGCAAAGGACAGGGAAAAAGGGACCATGTGGAGGTCACCCGAGGGCTGCTGTTGTGCTGGGCACTGAGAAAACATGGAATATGGGATGGCTCCAGCCTCCCAGAGTTCAAGCTCTGAGTAGAAGTTGGGTGGGGAACCACTACCTTGTGTTAATCCAGTGCTGGCTATAGGGAATTGTGGTGCTGTGATACAGGAGATGATGATGGGTGGATGGATGGGCAGATGAAGAGATATATACTCTTCTTTTTTTTTTTTTTTGGCAGAAATAGAGAAGGTAGATCTCGCTGACTGCAGCAGATTGGGCTTTCAACAAATGTAAACAGCACTTGGGTAAGAAAGCTGTGAATAATTTTGGTGCCTGTTCCTGCATTCTGTGTCATTTGCCCACAGGAGATGATTAAACGCCTCAACACTGGCACGTCTGGAGGTTACATGTGGAAGCCTGCAAAGGTCTCCTCTGAATTCCCACTTCCCACATACCTAAGGCACATATGGGTGCATCCTGGTGTTCTTGCCTGCTCTGCTGTGGGGGTACAAACACACCTTCTGGGATTGTCAGATTAGCAGATCACTGGTTGTCAGCACCTTATAAAGAGACTTCCCCAGGGAAGGAACATTTGCCTTACACAGACCACGGGAATTGCTGTGTGTGGGGGAGTGAACCATGGCCATGAGAAGCGACTGTGCCTTTCTGTTACTGAACAGGAGATACACTCTGTACCCCACTGGAGTGAAAATGGAAGGTGTTCCTTCTCCAGGCATCCAAAGGCAACATTCTGCCTTGGCTGTGGCTCTCCTCTTTCCACCCTTCCTATGGATTTTTATTTGCTTGCTCACGGGGGGACAGCAATAGTTAAGAAAAGCCTAATTGAGGCAAGATTAATGAAGTTCCTCTGAGAGTAAGGGAGAGATTTATTCTCTCCCTCCCTTCCACAGATGTCTTGTTAGGGACTCAGCCTTGCCTCACATATGTACCTCTATTCATTTACTTCCTTCTGGTCCTCTGGGAGAAGCCTCTCTCCTGGAATTTATTGCCTTGGCCGCCTTGTTTCTGTCCCTGTTAAATAGTAAGACATATTGAATGCCCATATATTTGTCTTACTCTCAGATGTGAGAGAAAGGGATTTATCTATGCCGAAAAATATGTACATTTGGCTTGGGACAGCCAGGAGTTACCGTAAAGAAAACCTTGAAACTGGAGCCCCTGAGCTGGCAAGAAATGGAAAGCTTTGAAAGAGTTGGGACCCAGCAGAGCTGCTGAAATAAAGCATCAGGTTCCAAAGGAATGGGCAGCCTTGGGATCCCGCTCCGTGAATTTCTGTCTCTCTCACCTTGGGCTGACAACAGACATTAGCAAGTGATGGAGGAAGGAAATACTTATTTTAAATACCTGGTTGGTGAAAGGCTGTGAGAGGAGACAAGGAGAACGTAGGAGCCCAAGTTAATTTGTGTAGGATTGACTCGGGCAAGGGGA
Organism: Neopelma chrysocephalum; assembly: GCF_003984885.1. Classification (NCBI taxonomy): domain Eukaryota; kingdom Metazoa; phylum Chordata; class Aves; order Passeriformes; family Pipridae; genus Neopelma; species Neopelma chrysocephalum. The sequence continues at coordinate 657,990 of NW_020897739.1, read as the reverse complement.
AGGAGCTTGGGCCAAGCCCTGCGTGGGCTGTGTTCCTGCTGACCTTGTCCTTGAGATGGGCAGATCAGAGTGTTCCTTCACAGCTCCTTCTGCAAAGGACAGCTTTGAAGGTCACCTCACAGCATCACTGTGATATTTTACCCAGAAAAGGAGTGTCTTTACCCATTGCCAGGCTCAAAAACCTGCCATTGGCATTAACAAGCTCAAAGCAGGCCCTGGGCCTTTTTCCCAGACAGCTGCATTTACCGAAATTTTCTATACTCCTTTATCCTCAAAATGTCATTTTCAATTTTGCTTTTCAGCTACTGTCCTTTGCTCTCTGGTGTACAACCTGCCCTTGGCATCTCACGACTTCACATCTGGAAAAGTGCTTTTGGGGAGGTGGGAGTGATGCTCCTGGTCCTGCTTCCCAAGCCAGTCCAAAACTGCCACGGCCAGCGCAGAAAGCAAAGGTACTTTTAAAAAACTCTCAGTATTTCCGCTCTGCTTCCATAATTCATATTTTCATGCCCTTTGTTTCTCTTTCTTAAAGTGCAAGTTTTCACTTGTATTCGCTGCTCTCACCTTTTCCTTCTTCTGTTCCATGGCTCAGCCCATGCCTGGGAATGAAGGGAATGCTGTTGAACAGAACAAGGAAATGAAAACAGCAATATTTATCTTGCTTTATTGTGACTTTCATTTCCTTCACAGCCAGGCTGCTTTTCCAACCTGCAGTTTTCTTTTTTTAGCCCAACCTTGTGGTTTTGGGGGCATCTACTCCAAGTATTTTTATTAAGTCCTCAATTGTCACTTTCTTCAGTTTAATTCTTTTTTCTCTCACACCTCGTGTTGCTTAAAATTGGTTTTGGCTCGTGAAAAACTGTCTCTTAAACACCAACTAAAATATACTGTTATTCAGGGTTGGAAATGGCTTCTTGAGTTTGGGGACTCTTCTGTAATTTGCAGAAATCCTGAGGCTGTTGCAGCAGAGGAGCCCTGAACCTGCCATCAAACTACGGGTAGTTATTTACTCCTACTCTTTGTGCTCAAGGATGTTCTTGTTGAAGAAACTCATGGTGGATTCCTCTTTGTGCATCAGTTTGTAGAGCTCTGTTCCAGACACTGAGTGTCCAGTTTGTTGTCATCATGGTTACCTACATTTTTTATACTTACTGATATTACTTCTCTTTTACCCACTTGATTCTGACTCCTAGCAGTGATTTAACAGTTAATTTATAAAGAAAAAACCCAAACAAACCAACCCCCAAAACTCCACCAGATGCAAGTGCTGGTAGCTAAAATGGATTCATGCTAACTAATAAAAAATTCTAATTGTTTTTATTTATTCCCTGCAATAGATTTAAATTACATCTTCCCTTTTCCTTAGCAGCTCCTTGTTTTTTTTTCTTGTCATCTTGACTGCTCAATGATTTTGCTCTCCCTATCCTGTTTCAGCTTTTCCCTTCTGTGCTGGTTTAAGGGTCTCCTGAACAGTGTACCCTTGGCTCAACACCAGGTGAGAACTATCCAAGATAGTTTTTAAAGCTTTTTACACACCCAGTGGGGCACTCATGGCTTTTCTTTTTCCCTGTGGGACAGGGAGGAAAATGGGATGGTAATTTAGGAATTATTTCTGAACCAATGATGTTCCTTTTAAATAAGAAAACTCTGCTGCTGCAAGGAATTAACGATTGTTTTCAGCTCATGAATAGTCAGTAGTATTTGAAAATGATTTCCACTGATCCATCTCCAAATGAGAAAGAGCCATTTCTTCTCTCAATCAGAGATCAATGCAGGGAATTTACCTTAATCTTCCTAAACCATCCAGCCTCCCAAACTAATAGTCACAATCAGGCAGCTGGCAGGTCACAAACACCAGCCCTGGGGGGGTTGTGACTGTGAGTAAGCAATTTTACAGCAATTTTACTGCGAGACAGGTCACCAAGAGACATTTTGACCTCGGCAATTATTTTTCCCAATGTCAGTGACATCATGAAAGGAGCCAGGAACGTATTTCTTTGGACAATTATAAGCAGAGATTGCTCTTGACCTTGATATTTATGGGGTCCCAACCATTCTGCAGCAAGAGGTTATATGAGTCTCCAGAGCAAACCTGCCAAAAGTTCGGAAAAATTCCAAAAAAGCAATAATCCATGGTTTCATTGTGCATGGCTAATTGTTTTTCCTGAAAGGAAAGCTCATGTTTGGCAGGTTCCTTTGTTAACAACGAGATAGCAAAGGTTGTAAATCCCTGCACGGCAATTACTGCACAATCAGACTCGGTAACTCATATATACCTCCCCTGGAAATACAGTAATGTGCTGCTCAAGTCAGGAAAAAATGGGATTTGGGGCCATGGAATTTCATTCCGAGCTGCACAGAGAAACTTGAGTCTGTTTTCAAGAAATGATTACTTAGGAAATGCATCAGTATGATATATATGCTATATGTACACAGTGCAGTGGTCTACTAGTTCACTGATGGAAAAACACTATGTAGATTGTGGCTTTTTAAACAAAATGGGGACAGAAACACAACTGTTCCCCACAGAAACAATTTATTTCTATCACTCCTTAGAAATGAAAGGAGAACACAGGTAAGAGGAAAAATGTTGATGAATCAAGAATCTGGTGTACTCTACTCGTGCCTGAGTCCAAACTTTCCCTTCTCTCGTGGAGGGGGAGGGAGTCTCCTCTCTTGGACCAAATCCCTGTTGAATTTTGGCTGTCTCTAGTTGAGTGTGTGAGCATCACTTGGAAACAACTACTTGGAGATGGGCTTGGCTTTGCCTTATTCAGATGATGGTTATATGGGATTTGTGGTGCCAGAATTTATCAGAGTAGATATAAATATATTGTTATATTTTAAGCAGAAATAGAGAAGAGCTGGTGAGATATCTCCCTCCACCCCAAACAATAATTCTAATGAGATTTGGACATGTAACTATAAATAATATGTGGAGTTTGGCTTTGCCATATTTGAGAAAGAGAAAATCCACTCTGAACAGCTGCCAGGGGATGGAACAGCGTGCTCTGAACAGCTCTGAACAGCCATTCAAGGATGACAGGGAAAAGGAAAACCTGTCTTCCGAGCAGAGACTGAAACCAAAGACTGAGAGAGGATGCAACTGCTCTCTGAACACAGAAATGGCATTAACAGCATTTGGGGACAGGCATAATGGAAATTAAAGGGTAGCACTGGAGCAGAACAAATGGCTCCACGCTGGAAATGGAGATGCGTGGGCTGGCTATTAAGCAAAGTTTTCTAACTGATAATGTTGTATTGGCTTGGAGTAGAATTCTAATCTGATTAGCAGAGGAAGATGAGAGGTGAATCCTGCCCGCATATATGGCCCAGAAGCATCCTTCTGGTCCTAGATGTTCAACTCCTTCATGCCTGGAGCAAAGACAAGGCCCACAGGCAGGTTGACCTGCAGAGGAGTTAGGGAAGAAAAACTGGAAAGAAAACCAAGGAGCTCCTAAATTCCTTGCCGAGATTTCCTGTTGCCTCAAATGGTGTAATCCCCGTTGCAATTTCACAGATTCAACCCACTCTGTTCTTATGGATCTGATTGAAAAGAAGTGAACTAGCAAATACTCAGTTAGGTGAGCGTATTTCTAAGTTAATTAAAGATGGGACAGAGAGCAAAGACATTTTCTGTGATGCAGGGTATCTCCTACAGGAGTCCTTTCATTCCCTACTGCTATTTTTCTAAATGACCTCTTCAGTTTTAATGGTCACTGGGTAGTTTCAAGTCAGCAATTAATCCCAGGCAGGACTGGGCTCAGGCTCCCCTAAAACACCACCTTCTCAGTGATGAACTCCTTACCTACTGGAAGCATTTAAATCCCCTGCCCGCAGCTATTGCAGCCAGAGAGATCAATACATCACCATGTCTGTCAGTATGAAAACTGGGAGGTTACTTCTACCTTGAATCTCCCTGGTTCCTTGTTATTCCATTCACTTAACCTAAATTTTCAACTTGATGAAGATTTCAGCTGACAGGCATTATTTATAACACCCATAACTTCAACTGTGGCACTTGCTTATAACTAATTTATGTAAAATCATATGCTTTCCTTTTACAGAGACATGGGAGATAATTCTATTACCAGTGGTTCAGTTATTAAACACATTCATCCACCTTAAAAAAAAAAGAAAAAAGAGCCTGAAAGGCAAAGCAAATGTGCTGGGAAAAATATTAGGGACTGATGTTCAACCCTATCTGTTAAGAAGATCACACTGTGGGAAAGGGTCTCGACCAAAGGCTTCTCCCTCTTGTTATTATCACGTGTCTTTTTTACACTGAAAACTTCTAAAGTTTCTATGAGCTTCCCAAAATGGGCATAATTGGTAAAGCCAGTGCACTACTGGTACTTGATGGTCTGAATCTTTCTTTTTTGCTTTGAAAAGAAATAAGTAAACCTTGATAATCACTGCAGGGAGGGCAGAGAGCTACACAGAACTACTTTGCTTTAATCATCTAGAAAATATCTTTTCCTCATTCAAGGTCATATAGACCTTATTTTTCAGCTGAGATTGGAAGGTGATGAAAAAAAACGATACAACCACAGCCCTGTCTCCACATCCTGAAATAAAGAAGAAATCTTATATCATGGATAGATACATAACCCTTCTTCTGCAGGTGATGAGTGGCACTGTGCATAAGCTACTTGCAGAGATGCTAAATGCAAATGCAGATGAGGGCACTATTTTAACACTTGGGAAGCGGCTTTCTGAACCCTTTGGCAGGGCTGCTGAACTCAACACAAAGCTTTTATCTCTCTGAATCACTCAGGGCAGATTAATCCTTTACTTCTGTAGGTTTGTCAGATAAAAAGCAGTTTGGATGGTTTGATTTTTTTTTTTTTTAATTGTGGGTAAAATACTTTTGGAGCTGTGTACAAATCATAGAAAGCTTCCAAAAAAGCAGGGACACTTTCCGCTGGACCGAGTTGCTCAGAGCTTCATCCAACCTGGCCTTGGACACTTCCAGGGATGGGGCAGCCACAGCTTCTCTGGGCAACCTGTGCCAGGGCCTCACCAGCCTCACAGGGAAGGGTTTCTTCCTGCCTGGCATTTCCTCCTGCTGCTCCAAGAAACACAGAGGGGCTGGAGGGGCCGCTGGTTTGACGCAGCCGGGCGTTCCTTATGCTCTTATGCTCGTTGGATCCTACAAATCCTTACTTATAAAGCAATCTTCTCTCGTGTAAGTAGCTTTGAGCACTCAGGCAATATATGATTCTTTATCTGAGAGCGTCACATCCACGTTTTCTACGAAACAAAGTGGGTCACAGGCATTTTTGTGTGAGGCTTTCACTTGACAGGTCTACGCCAAAGGTGAGCTAGTTCGCTGGGTTTGAGGGGGAAGCCTGTTTCTCTCTGCCAAGTTCTTTTGCCAGCCATTCTTAAGGCTTATCCTACCCAGTTCTTCTACACAGAAATGACACTCATTTTCTCAGCAAAATGGGAGAATAGCAACCTAATTTATTGCAATCCCTGCAATGTCTCTTTTGAAGCTCAGACGGGATTCAGAGATGTTCAGCCTGTTCCAGTTCTGAATGGCTTACTGAGTTCTGAAAAACTGTTATTGAAATCTTCCTTTGCTTCTACCTTAGTTTTTTTTCCCCCTTTTTACATGGAATTTGTCGAAATCAAGGTGATGTCTTTTAAAGTATTTTCAGAAAGAAAATTTGATCGCTGTTTTCTACCTGGCCAGGTAGATTTCACATTTTTACATTCCAGTTTATTAACTTTTAAATAGTTTGTGGGAAGAAAGAGATAAGTGAGAACATGGATAAGAGGAAGAAAGGAAATGATAAACCAAAGAGAAGACATTGCTGGGGATTTACACTGTATGAGTTCAATAAGGCTGTGAAAGAATGTGCCTGTTCTTCTTGTGTTCTAACTAACCCGTGTAAGTGACTCTGGAAATCTTTCTCCTTGTGTTTTCCCATTCCTTTTCCCCAGGGAGGGCATATATCTGTAGGTCAAGCCCAGAGGCCTGAAGAACAACTACATCAACAAAGAAACAACGCACAAACAGAAACCTGAATCAATATTCAGCCAAGCCCTTTAATTATGCAGCTCATTTTATACTGATGTAAGTAGATGCTTAATTCTGAAGCAATCTGTGCCTGGGGAAAAGGAGTGGAAGAGACTGTGGTGTCCCTGTACACAGCAGCTGATGGGGAAGCATGGTACAGTGAAGAGATGGAGAGCGTGAGAGATGTAAAACCTCAGCCAGACTGACATTCAGGAGTTGTGGAGATACCCAGGGAGGGGAGAATATGGACCTCAGGAGAAGAAATTATTTTAGAAGCATGTATATATATATATATACACCTGGATTTGACTCATCTTTATGTCAGATGAAAGACTTGGTATAAAAGGAAGTTTCTGTGATGAAGAGTGGAAGGTTGTCATAAGGCCATGGAAAAACCTCTTCACAAAATTCTTTATTTCCATGTCGGAATTCAGCAACAGAGGAATGTAAGATCTAACTAGCTCACACGCTACAACCTTTAAAGTAGCTTATTTTAAAAATAGAAGTCAGATCTGATCTCTCCTTTGGGAATAAAAGAAGTGTTGTAGAGAAAGGCACAAGGAGTTCTGGATCAGATTCTGTGGTCAGCGGCTCAAGTGGCTTGAAATGACCAAAACTCCAGTTGAATTCTTCCAGAAGACTGTTCAGATTCCTCTGGATGCGTGTCTGTGCTCGAGTGGTCACAGCAAGAAAAACATCCAGCCCAAAATAGCTGGAATGGAGGACAACAACAACCAACTTTGGGGTGAAACTCCCATGGAACCACAGTAAAACGTCACTGTCCCTGGAGAATTAATTCCATCATGTCAGTCAGTGTGAACATGAGAGATAACACCAAATTATAGATATAATTCCAAAGAGAGAGAGTTCTTGGCTTGAGAGCACCTCTGTCTCTGTGAGAGATGCACACATATATCTATTTACATGCAGGTTTTTAGGAACAGTCTACGGGAGTTGAACATCTGGGAGTCGGGAAAAGCAAAGACCACTGGAAGAGGCAGCAGCTAATAAACAGCTCCTTACTCTGCATCTCATAAATCTCCACGAAGTTCATTTATTCTCCTCTGAGGATGAATAATGTGAAGCCTCTCCTTGCCAGTGATTGTAGCACGGAACCAAGCGGGTTGGATGTGGAGGCTGCTATTTATAGAAGCGAACGAGCTACTAATTGGGCAGTTATGTAATGGCTTTGTTATGAAACCTGGTTTGGGTTTGACACCTTCTGTTTGCTAAAAACAGCAGTAACAACCCCAAACAAACCCAGGGGTAGCAGTGTGTGACGCGAAATAAAGGCTGAATAATCGCCGGTGTTTCAAAACTGAAATAGAATTAAAAAGAGGGGGAAAAAGATCAATTCGTTGCTCTGAATTCCAACAGGAGTGAGCTGGAAGGGAATCATTCCACAGATCTGCTATGCAAAGTTACTTTAAAGTAACTTTTTTTAATACCTGCCCTGCAACTACTGGCAAAAAAAAAAAAAAAAAGAAAAAATTAATTCCAAGCAGCCTGTTTTTGTGACTTGTGAAGTCTCAGAAAGTGCTTTTTTCATTTAAAAAAATGGGCTTTGAATGAGTATGAACAGAACATAGTTTAAGGAGGAAGAAGGGCCAGAAAATGTCTGTGTGAGACACACTGATACAAATCCTGCACTAGGATGAGGCACTAATCTCTACTCTTGTAAATGATAATAGACAGCTTGGGCAGTCTGACATTTTTAAAGTAACTTTAAAAAAAAAAAAAAAAGAAAGAGATAAACAGATGGGGATGACATTTTGTTCCCTGCCATACAGAAGGAGAGAAAATTGCCTTCCATTAGGAGAGAAGCTTTTATGCAGGGTGGCCCTTTGCAGTGATTATTCCTGGGTATTCCAAAGGCCGAACATCACTGATGCAATGTACAGCCCTGGGAGCTTCTCCTCCTGATGAAACCCTCTAGTTGTGGGGCTTTTTTCCTTTGGATGCAACAAACACTGCAGTATAGAGAGCCTGGAAGAAAAAGAATCCCTATGGAGGTTTGTAGCTGTATATATATAATGATATATAAATATCATGAATATATAAATTTCAGGAAACTGGCCAGAGATACCAGTGGCTGACTCTGTGTTATTTTCCACTCCTTGTCATTTTAAATTGTCTAGGTGATGACAGAACCCCTGATTTATTCAGCACTGTATGTTAGGAAGGGTTTATTCTAATAAAGGAAAACTCTACTCCGTTCCTTCATTATTAAAACACCCAGAGGAGGCAGCCAAAGGGCTTGCAGAGATTTGATGCACAATGTCCCAGCACCACACTAATTACAGCCAGCATGCCTAAAAAGCTGTGATAATTTAGAGTTCAGCAAGTGTTGGAAGGAGTAAGACACTATGGAAACCAAGCTGGAAGTTGGGTGGTCCAGATGGCTTCCACATGTATCCAGTTAATTATCAAGATCTAGAATCTCTTATCCTTTATGTGTGAAAACATCTATATTAGTATGCAGAAATATATATATATACATATATATTTAGACTATTCACTTCATTAGGATATTTTGGAATTACCACGTGACAAACAATAGAAGAATCTTCTCCTAAAATAAAATATAGGCAAGCTTTCCTACTCCTACACATCAGATGAAAGGAGTTTTCTCTTAGATGCATCTTTTCACTAATGGTATAACTTGTCTGGGTTGTTGCTGCTCTTTCTGTAACCTCACTTGTGTGAGAAGGAAGAGGGATCAATCAGCTCCTCTGAGTAGTAATTTCATATTTCATATGTGGCAGCTATTTCATATTTCTGTTGTGGTGGTACAGAGGGTTCCAATAGGGTACAGGATCTGTCACCATTTCACTGTAGGACAGAGTTCAAAATTCATTCACAGTGCTGTGATTTCTTAATTCTCAATGACTCTGAATTCCTACTGGTACAAATTTATGTTTTTACAGTACTTCAAAAACTTTTCAAACACTTTTGCACAGTCTAAATCTTTAACAGCTGTTTAAATTTTAAATACCTTAGAAATATCAAAAGTTACCTTTAAATGATGTTTAAACGTGGGAGTATTTTTTTCCCGTGTCTGACATAATTTTTTTCCTCTGTAATAGTGTTTTTTCCACCCTTTGCATCGCCTGCCTGCAGTGATAATACATCTGCTACAACTCCCTGTGTATCCTGCTGATCCTTGTTTTTCCCAGGATAAGGCAACCCAACCTTTCTCACTGGTGAGTGCATGTAATTAATGTGTGTCTATTGTCTACTAATATCTGTTAATTACCACTTCCTGCTGGATTTATATCTATTTTATTTCATGTGTCCATCATATTTTAATTGATTTCTGGCAAATGGTTTTCTAATGGACAAACTGAGAAGCTTCTTCTCTGTGGGATGTCATCTGGGAAATACCATTTTTTTGTTTTCCTCTGGATGTTAGCAGGGAAGACCTCCCTGTAGTTCTGAATTAGAAAGAAGTCAGGATGGGGAAGGAGCTTCCCTATAGGTTCTGCTGGGTGGGGAGATGGTGTTGAATGTTCACATATCATAAGTGACTGTACACAGTACCATAAAATCAGGGAGAACAAGAGATAGGACAAGAGGAAACAGCCTCAAGGTGCACCCGGAGAGGTTTAGGTTGAATATTAGGAAAAATGTCTTCCTTTAAAGGGTCATCCACCCATGGCACAGACTGCCCAGGGAAGTAGTGGAGTCACCACCCTGGAGGTAATTAAAGGACCTGTGCTTAGGGACACGGTTTGGAAGTTGCACATATCCTTAAGTCCTTTCATTTTATCCTTACTGTGAGCACTCCCTGCTGTCAGGGTGATGAAACCAGTCACTGCATTTCTCCTCTGCTTCGATGTAAAACCTCCACAGGTCTTACAACTGTGTTTTCCTCAAAACCCAGCTTCTTTCCAGTCAACAGTGTCTCCCATGCACTGGTTCCTTCAAGATCTTTTCTGACCAAATCCTTTCTCTCCTCTTCGGTTCAGTCTGTCCAAATTATTGCCATCAAAATATTTCCCTTTTCTCACCGCTCTGAGCATGTTCCCCTCCTTCTAAAACCTCAGCATTGACTTATTTCCCCCATAAAATTCAAGCCAGCTCTGGGTAACTCTGTTACTGCTTGATTCTGACTCCCCTCCTCTTGGAAAGCCTTCTCATCTCCAGTGCTGGGAATGCCTGTGCATGGTTGGTATTAATATTACTGGTATTAATTTCCTTCTTCTACTTTCTTCATTGAAAGGATGCTCTGAATCTAAAACGTATGGTAGATTAAATTACTTCAAGTCCTTCATTTGTTACAGCAAATGCCTGGAAATATTTCCCAAACAATCACCAAAAGCATTGAGAATGAAGATTCAGCACAATTTAATTGATTGCTGTGCCAGTGCCTCACCACCCTAACAGGGAAGAATTCATTCACAGCTTGAAGGATCTGTTTTTCTAATAGTATCTGTCTTTCAAATCCATGTCATGCAAGCCAGTGGCAAAAGGTCTGGTTCTCAGTGTTACTGACTCTTATAATTGCTTGTAAGAAGAACTGTGTAAATAATGGGATATTTTGTTTGCTAAGAATTCATTAAAAATTACTCAGCTCAAAATAACCAGGACAAGTGGATTAAAAAGAAATCACTCTCTTCAAAAACATTATTTTAAGGGAGCATTCTTAATTAAAAATACTTCAAATAAAACCAAAAAGTCTTTAAAATTCTGAGATGAAACTTGAATCCTGTTGGAGCACTCCTGTTTCCTTTCCAATGCAAACAAATTAAAACATCTCTGTTGGGCTCAGCCTGTGTTTTCGTCCTTGCCCCATGAAGAAAGCTAAAAAAAAAGGGCGTTAATTTTTCACCTATTTCTCCCTGTGGTGCTTCCAGAAGTAGGAGTTAAGTGGCCAGCAATGCCTCCCAGCCTGACAGGAGCAATGGTTTTTTTAGGCCAGAGAGAACCTTTGGTCTCCTGCACACCAAGAGCGTGACAGAAGCACTGAGCTATCAAATCAGTTATTCTGCCAACATCTTTGTGGTTCACTGAGGAGTGAATTAATGCTCCCTAGGAGTGCTCCAGCAGCAGAGAGAGGCAGCACTCACACTGCCCTGGCCGGGCAGGAAGGGGCTGCCAGGAGTGTAAGTCATGGAGAAATAATTCATCTTCCTTGAGGAACCTTCACGGATCTACATCACAATCCAGCAGAGACCTGGCATGTCTGGGGCTGGCACCAGTTCCCCGGAGTGGGTACTGGTCAGAACGTGTTGGTGAGGGAGCTGCTCCAGCAGAAGACACTGGGACAGGCCTTGGGCCACCATCATCTCCAGGAAAGCAAACAGGGAGTCTCTGGCACACTGGCCGGGGGATGTCACCTGTCCTTCTGCCCTAGGAGAGTCCAGCAGCTCCAGTGAGAAAACAAGAGACACACATCATGTGGTGCAACAGAGGATTCCATACTGACCTGACATCTGGTGCCTCCAGTTCCAACTGTTCAATGAACTGCAATCCCATGTATTTTCTGTGGGATTTTTCCCGGTTGATCCTTTTCTTTTTACACTGTTCCTACATCTTTCCTGGTTTGCACATACCTGTTGGATGTTTTCCTTGCTTTCCTGAGGTGACGTCCCTGTAACTGCTCCAGTGTTTGCCCCGAGGCAGTAAGTGCTTTGCCACAAGAATATGTGTAACCTTGGGAAGGGCCAAGGATTTCTGTTCAAGACCATCTGGTCATAAAGCCTGTATTTATCTAAACCCCAGAGCACTCAGGTTTTCAGGGCATTTTCTGTCTAGACCTCTGCTGTAAATGGCTGTTGCATTTGTTCATGAACTAAACATACAATATTCCTAGCGGCCCTCATAATGAGCAATCCGCACAAATGACCTTTTGAAAGCTCTCTGACTCCTTCAAAACATAAGCAAATTGAAAATCTGTATTTGCAAGGTCAGAAATAAAATGAAAACCTCACTTTGGCTGTCTAAAAATAAAGCCATGCAAAGCAAAGGCATGGCTGAATAGCAAACTCTTGAAATAAATACAATTTCCTTTTGCCACAATAAATGTTTCAGTATAAAGTGGAATATATAATTCATTCCACTGATCTGTAACATTTTGTTGAACTGCAGGAACTTAAGGGGAACAGCTCTTCAGTTTCTTTCAGGCTTGAACCACCCTCTTAAAAACCCGGAGAAGAGAAACGTGCTCTGGGATGGTTTTTAAGCATTTTTTTTCGTTCATTATTGAGATCTGACTTCCTTCAGCCACAGATTAATTGTTTCTGTGGCCTTAGCAGAAACCTGAAGCTCTAACCAGCTTTTAGAGCTTCACTTTGTGGGCCAGATCCCTGGCCTCCATCCTACCTGCTTTGGTCTGCTCAGGAAGAATTTGGGAGTGCTTCAATGGCAGCTACAAATTAAGGTTTTCTTTCAGCTCAAGAGTGAACTACACTTAAGAGATGATTGTTGTAAAGAGAAAAAACCCTCTGAACTGAAGTGTTTCCAAGCTACTCATCACTTCCTTAGTACCTCCTCTTGTGGAAATCAAAGCCCTATGATACTTGATCTTGTAAACAATTATTTTCGTTCCTTAGCTGCTATGATGAAATTCACACTTGCTATTTCTGTAGGAACTCCTTGTCCCCTTCTCAGACTTGGTTTGGGTTTTTTTCAGGTTGGGAAATGGGGAAAAAAAGAGGAATTCTCTTTTTTTTTTTTTAAATCTCAGTTTGGATCACTCATCCTCGTAATGTCTTTTAAAAAACGTCAACAAGAAATGAAAGTGAATTGAAATTTTGAAATTGATGTTAATAATTTCTCTGGAACACCTTTTTATTAAGTAATAACTCTATGGCACAGTAATAGCAGATACTTTGGGCAAATGCTTGTTGTCAGAATATAGTATTAGGGAAAAAAATTACATAGGCCAGGGGAATATGCTTAATTTTTTCATGCCTGTTATATCTGGATAAGGCACCTGGGAGGTAAGTCCCCACAAATATAGTCATCAGCCCACCCTGGGGTTTCAGCACTGCTGATTGTGTTGTTCATGCAGATTATATACAAAATGATGCACAACTTGCATGTTATACTTTTGTTAGAGGGGACTCAGAAATATGCTGCTGTTCTGGATACTTTTTAATGCACATTCCCCTCACGGGTGTGGGAATAGATCCATTCTTGCTGGTCTAAATTGAAATATCCTCCAGTTTCTCTGTACTGACACTGCTGCACAGAGCGTTTCCCCAGAGAGGGACTGATGGAGTAAATGCTTTGTACTTGCTCACGAGTTCCAAAGGCTCCCTTTGCTGCCACCTTTATGCCGCGAATTCAGTGTATTTGTGCGAGGCACGGCTGCCTCACTCTAAGGAAAACTACCCTCAGCATTCCTGTTGTACATTCGCGTTCCTATCGTGAAGAGCTGACAGGTTCTAACTCTTCCTACAGGGCCACAGCTCTGGGTCCTGATTCTAGAAACTCCAGAGATTTCACGTACAGGAAACCTTTGTGGATGTATTTTGTCCGTGTGTCTTCTCACGCCTCAGAATAAGGACGGAGATGCTTTAGGCTGCCTTGTTTTGTGGAGCTCTAATTGTGCCCAACTGCTCTAATTGTTCCCAGCTGCTCTAAATGGTCAAAGTGCTGTGCAGGTGTTAATTTAACTCTTTACTTGTCTCACCATCACTGAGTTTATCAGAAAGGACTAAAGGCACTTCAGGTGGCCTGGTAACCCCCCATTCTGTGTTCAAGCCTGACAGAGCTCCAGGAGCGTTTGGACAACGCTCTCAGGCAAGTGGGATTTGGGGGGCTGTCCTGTGCGGGGCCAGGAGGTGGACTCGATGATCCTTGTGGTTCCTTCCAGCTCAGGCTATCCCGTGATTCACTGTGGCCTTTGACGGTGCGGTGTGTGTGGTTGTAACAGCGGAGCCCGCCCCGATTCGGGGCACAAACTGGCCCGAGGTGAGAGGACCGGGACAGCTGTTCGCTGTGACATTCCACGCGTGTGTGCCCTGCCCTTCCCGGCGCTCTGCGCAGCAGGCGCGACGTTACTCCGTGTCCCGGCGGTGCCCTCCCGGACCCGCGGGTCATTCCCACGGGATGTAATCGCAGGGCTGTGCCGTGTCCCGGGGGGGCGGGGGTCCCGCGGGCGGTGCTGCCCCGCGGACACGGGGACAGCCGCGGACACGGGGACAGCCGCGGCCGCGACCCGGCGCACGCGCCGTGTGTCCCCCCCCCCCCGCCTTCCCGGGCCCACCGTGACGTCACGAGACTCCCGATGTGTTGTGTCTGTGTCCCGCTCCCCCCTCCCCGCACGCGGCCGGGGCCGCTGTGACGTCACGAGCCTCC